>NW_026521843.1:42080000-42112500 GCF_021234435.1 Artibeus jamaicensis
CTTGGGTAGGTAATGATCTCAGCAGCTACATTGACAGTTTCTCATGTTCTAATTCACCTTCACAAATCCATGGAATCATTTTTTTGGCTAAAGTAATGTTAGTCAGTGACATTCGCGGCATTTATAAAAAGGACCCCCCGTGGCAGCCATTTTTGATTCTTAAGATCCAAAGGCTGCTGAAAGAACAATTGAATAAAGTTAAGGATCGGAGAAGCTGGATTTTCTTGTTCTCTGTGAAATGAAACTAGTCTTTTTCTTCCGCTTCCCCTTGAAAGCAAAAGTCTGCTATAGGGGGTTGTAGCTGTGTCAAAGCCGCTGGGATGCCACTGCTGATCACTTTAATTACTACGACTAAGGAGGATAAAATTAAAAGTAGCACCATTGAAGCAGTGGAAGAAAGCTTGCCTAGATGTCGGTGAACTGTGAAATATAAAAATTGCATACCAATACATTTTTATGGAAAGGAAACAAGGAATTACATTACTTATTCTTGAAGAGTTTGTCCTTAAATTGTCAAGTTTTACTAGTGCATCTATCTTCTGCAGATTGTAGGCCATTTCAGAATGATAAGGAAAATATAACTTGAAGACATCTTGTGAAAGGGCTAATAATTATTTTTTCAGTTTGTGTCCAAAGTGGTTACTTCTGATCTAGCTTCTATATTTGAAAATTTTAAATGCATTTATTGAAATACAAGCTCTTTGCACTGTAGCAGGACTTTTGCCTTGTTCTAAACAAGTTAGTTTCCCTTCACCTCTCAGCATTTAATAGCACAAAGGGGAATTTGATCTGATTTGTATAGCCTAAGTGTAAGCAAAAAACTGGGTTTAAAAAAAAAATTGCAGTAACAGTGGGGCCTCAGAAGAGTTTTATACACCAGTTATATAATAGAAAGGACCAGTACTTTGAAGTCAGACAGACATAGATTTTAATTCTTACTGTGCCATTTACAAGATGTCTGACCTTGGGCAGTGTATTTAAGTGAGATTCAGTTTCTGTCAAATCAGAAAGAAAGTAGTTGACTTTACAGTTGTGAGTAGTACATGAGACAACATGCAGAAAACACTGTGCACGGGCATGGAACTAGTATTGACTCAAAAACGCGTTACAGTTTTTAAAAGACGGTCTTGGAGAGGGAGGCTTCCCAAAGTACAGCTGCCATCAAACCTTTCAAAGAGTACTTCCATCTTACAAAATCTAGAGTACCCACAAAACTTGGTCTAACTCTAAATAATTCTATTTAGAAAAAAGTCAATGTCATCAGACCCACTCTCAGAAATAGGAAGCTTAATTACTTCAGTTATTTAAGTGAATTGAGACAAAGGTAAATCAAAGGTGTATAGTTTTCTATGTGTTGAAATTTTCAACTGTGCTTTTCTTTTTTATATCAATTTTCATGTTACCTCTGTATCCCAGTGAAGAGATTCCTTTTATTTTTTTCAGCAGACATAGTAAATATGGTCTATTTATAGCTATGAGTCTCTGTCTTCTTTTGAATACAGAACGGTCAAAATAGATAGCAATAACTCATGTCTGTACTTGGGTAGGTAGGTGAACCATCATTGTCAGAAATACTCATTATCTACATATTTGAGCAGTTTGTGCTGAATGCTATTAAAAATTTATGAAATCATTTTCCTTAACTCTCTGGTCATTTTATCCTTTTGACATAAACATTATATGTTTTTTTGAGGAAAATACGATTAGATTTTGTTGCTACCTAGTCTTTAAATATTAGTACAAAAAGTGACTTTTAAAATTTCTTTTTGTTCCCTGGCTGGTGTAGCTCAGTGGATTGAGCATGGGCCTGTGAACCAAAAGATCACGGTTCGATTCCCAGTCAGGGCACGTGCCTGGGTTGCAGGCCAGTTCCCAGCAGGGGCCAGTTCCCAGCAGGGGATGCACGAGAAGCAACCATACATTGATATTTCTCTCCCTCTCTCCTTCCCTTCCCCTCTAAAAATAAATAAATAAAATTTTAAAAAATAAATTTTTTTTGTTTTTAAAATTTTTTCATTGTTGTTCAATTACAGCTGCCCCCATTTTGCTCCGTTACTCTCCCCTGCCCTACCCACCCCCCTCTCCCACATTCAGTCCGCCACCCTGTTGTCTTTGTCCATGGGTCTTTTATAGTATTTAATGAAATAGTTTTATTTATAATGAATCTGGAAATTACTATCAAATTAAAATTGGTTACATAATCAATTGCTTTAATTACAAGCTTTTCCTTCTGACTTTAACAGCTAACTTCTATTTTCTCAGTTGGTTCTTTGTCTTAAGGGAAGTTAATGGGTGAGAAAACAAACAATGCAAATATGCCATCCCACTGGAGAGCTCTAGGCCCAAGCAGAATTTCTCTGTGGTGTTAGGACATTAGTAGAAAAGTAAATCAAGGCAATCTGATAGGGAACTAGAATTCTGTCAATCAGGCTCAAGATTTTGTGCTATGTCCATAAACTTTGTTTACTGTAGGGGTTTATGAGTTGTAACCTGCCCTTGCAGTCTGTTAATGAGGCTAAATCTTGCTACTTGAGAATTGAATTACAGCACACCTCTGGGCTAATGGTTGTAAACAGAAAGTCTCATTAGGGCTGCATTCTAGTTTGTTCATTTGCATTTTTTCTATTGTATAGAAAACAATGATGGGTAAATAGGTACAAACAAACAATTTACATGGAAATTGATAAAGTGTCCCTAATTAGTATTTAGAGTTGGTTTTATTGATGATTGTCTGCTTTAAATTGCACTCTTGGTCAGTCCTCTGAAACAACTGCAGAAGGAGTGTGATTTGGGGATGGAGAGGAGGGCATGGGGAATGTGGTAGCTTGTGAGAAAAAATTAGGTTCTCATTCCATATTTAGAAAGGAAGAATCATTTATTTCATTTAATTTAGTTAAGATGACCTAAGACCACCTCATCTTAGTCTGAATCACTAAATTCCAGTTTTACAAGAAGTTATTATTCATGCAGTGAAATTCACTTAAACCTAGTTGCCTGAGGCATATCCAATAATGATTTTTATTAGTACTCTTAACTTTTCTTAAGTTTGAAAAATGAAAGTTTAATAAAAGCTCAATTTTTTTCAGTTGGTCATGTAATTTGATAACTTTAGGGATCAAATAGTTTGGTGGTGATGAGCAAGGGCTCTGTAATCAAGTATACCTAAGCTAGACTCATGGCTCTGATGTTAGTTCTTGCTCTGTGATCTTGGAATTCTAAATCTAAATCTTCTCAGTGGTAAAAATTGAGTTGTAAGAATTAAATGAGATCATGTATGTAAAGGGCTTGTCACGTAAAAAATCAGAGAAATATCAGAAACCATCACCCAATTCACCATTGTTGAGCCTTTATTTCCTTTTATTTCTAGTATATTTTCCAAGTTAAGAAATAATTAATAGTGAGCTGAGGATTTTTTGTATATTATTCTTGCATCTTTAGTCCCACCCTGCCCAGTGCATACTAGTCCTAACTACAAATAAGCTTGTGGCTCTAAATACTAAGAAAATTTCCCTTGAATTTTAGATTTCTCTTCTTTTGCCCCTACCAAAATTACCACCCAGCCTTGGAAACTTACGTCTCTTCTCTTTCCATCCTTCCCCCAAGATTCTTTTTCAAAAATAAGTTTTTTTAAAATTTAAATTACTTTATTGTTGTTCAATTACAGTTGTCTGTATTTTCTCCCCACCCCTCCAAACCCACCTCCCTCTCTTGCTTCCACCCTCCCCCTTGGTTTTGTCCATGTGTCCTTTATAGCAGTTCCTGAAAACCCTTCTTTCCACTGCCCCCTCCCACCTCCCCTCTGGCGATTGTTAGATTATTCTTTTTTTTTTTTTTTAAAGATTTATTTATTTATCTTCAGAGGGGAAGGGAAGGAGAGAGAGAGAGAAACATCAATGTATGGTTGCCTTTCATGCGTCCCCTGCTGGGAACTGGCCTGCAGGGAACTGGCCTGCAACCCCAGTATGTGCCCTGACTGGGAGTCGAACCACGATTGTCTGGTTCGCAGGCCCGCGCTCAATCCACTGAGCTACACCAGCCAGGGCAGATTATTCTTAATTTCAATGACTCTGGTTATATTTTCTTTGCTTTTTTTCTTTTGTTGATTATGTTCCAGTTAAAGGTGAGATCATATGGTGTTTGTCCCTCACCCCCTGGCTTATCAAAAATAACTTGTATTATAAGAGTAGTGCATGTCTACTATAGAAAATGAAAAAAATGGAAGACAAAGATATCAAAAACCATATTTTCACTCCCAGGTATCTCTACCACAACAGTTTTGTGAATACTAAGTGTTTTTCTGTACATATATATTTATATGTATATTTATTTTGAGAAAATGACAAAACACGGTTATTACCATATAAACTACTTTTTTAGTCAAGTTGTGCTCTTCTCATTTAATGCGATGATTATATTCAGATTTCTGTAATTGGTTCAACAATTACTGAGACTAAATCTTGATACTTGAGAACTGTGAATTACAGCACACCTCTAGGCTAATAGTCATAAACAAAAAGTCCCATTAGGATTGCATTCTGATTTGTTCATGATCCAAGCTAGAATCTAACTCAGGATTGTACATTGTATCTGATTAATCCCTTTTGTTGGTGGTCATGATTGGTTAGTTGGTTTTATTGTGTCTCTTGTTTAAAAGACCAGGTCAGTTGTCCTGAATATTCTACCTTCTGGATTTGTTTGGTTGCTTCCTTGCTGTATCATTTATCATGTTTCTCTGTCCCCTGAGTTTATGATAAACTGGAAATTATATATAAAAGCTTTGTGTATTCACGTTAAACATTTGGACTACACTACTCTAGGTGGTGTGCATTTCATGTGTTTCACATCAAAAAACATATAATAATATATGGTTTACCCAATATTTAATGATGCTATGACTGACCATTAGATTATTGGTTCCTAATCCATGATCTAGTACAATTACGTTTTCCCTTTGCTAATAGGAAATAATCTGTGTGTGTTACTTACGTGTATGTTTCTATTACTATCTCGCCGTGAACCAGACTTAGTGATGTAAAAGTTGTTTTTATGCTCACAGGTTCTGTAGATCAGGACTTCAGACAGGGTGTGGTGGGGATGCTTGGTCTCTGTTCCATATTGTCTGTGCCTTGAGGCTGGAGAGACTTCAACAGTTGGGGTGACTCAAAATGGCTAAAGGCTGAGATCATCTGAAGGCATCTTCATTCACATATCTGGCACGTGGGCCAGGAAAACCCAAGGCAGAATTCAGTTGGGACTGTGAACTACAGCACCTGCACATAACAGGATTCTCACGGCATGACAACTAGGTTCCCAGAGAGTATTTTCTCTTGAAAATACAAGAATTTCAAGAGAACTGGGTAAAAGTGGTGTGGCCTTGGAAATCCTCTACAACATTTCTACATTTTGTTGATTATGTATAGGTCACTAAAGCTGGCCCAAATTCAAGGGGAAAGGAGTTAAACTGTGGTTCCTGATGATTGAGTGTAAGGTTACCTTGGAGAGAGCATGTGAGATGAGAAATTCTGTTCTAGCCATCTTTTAAAAACACAGGCTGTGACTGTATATTAACATCCTGTTCCCCATCAGATATTTACCTAAGAGCTTTAATAGCAATTAATAATCCTTGTCAGAATCTGTGATTGCTTTATGAATGAAAGTTTACTTTTATAGTTTTACCTTTTTAAAATTATCATTATAGCTGGTATTATTTTGTAAACTAGAACTTTGCGTCATTGACTGGGACTGTTTAGTTAGCTACCCTAAATTCAGTTCCTACTGAAAAGACAATTGCTTGATTCTTTTATTTTAATTGCTTATTTTCAGGAATTGTTTTTTAAAGTGAGTTTGTACATCCTTGTAAGAACTTTTTGAAAATGTTTTTTTAATTCTTATCCAAATATATGTGTTTAATGATTTTGAGAGAGAGAAAGAGAGAGGGAAAGAATCATCAATCAGCTGCTTCCTGTACATGCTCTCATGGCAACCTCTGTATGTGCCCTGACCAGGGATCAAATCCAAAACCTTTCAGTGTTTGGGGCAATGCTGCAACCAACTGAGCCACTTAGCTGGGGCCTTATAACTTGTTGCACATCATAATGAATTGATGAATTTTCATTGATTCATTGTGTGATTTCATTGATTCAATTCAATGCAGCCATTGTTGTTTTTGATACTGAAGTTGTTTCCGTTTGTTTAGTGGGAACTTCAAGCTTGTTTGTGGATCAGTTTGACACCTCCATTAATCTACCTCCATTAATTTTGACAGCTCTCATTTCTAGCCATTTCAAAATTTGTGAAAGAATTTTGTAGGCTTGAGCTCCACCAACCTGGTGCCTACCTCGGCGCCCAATAATATTACCTGCCACATTTAATTGCCCTTTTTTAAATGTTCAGATTCATTAATTTCTGACACTGCAGCCAATTACTCCCCTATTCATGAAAGCCTATTCATGAAAGCCTCTTCTAGTCTGATTCTCAGGATACATCAGTGTTTTAGTTCCCCTCCTCTTTCTGTGTCTTTTCCTCTTCTTATCTAAATGTAGATATTTTCCATGTTTTAGTTAGTAGCCCTTCTTTTCCTCTATAGTACCTCCTCAATTGCTTTCTGGTAACTCTCGCCTTCAGTTCTGTGGTCATAGTTTGACTTGACTTCTAGCATCAATTTCACTTGCCACCTACTGACATCTTTACTCTGATGTCCTGCCCACTTCTCAACCCAGTCTGCCCTCCCCTACAATTGCTCTCTCTCCTTTCTTATAGTTCCTCTTAGTTTTTTTGTTCTATTCTATTTCTATTCTTAGTGTCATAGTTCTGGTAGTTGCCCAAGTTTAAAACTTCTGAGTCAGCGTTTTTCTTCCCTCCACATCTATTTAGTTACCAAGAATTAGTACAGACAGCAACTCTACCTCTGATATATTTCTTGCACTTGTCACTTTCCATTCTCATTGCCACCGCCCAAGTTCTAGATCTCATTATAACTTCTTGGACTATCGTAGTAGCCTCCCAATGAGTCTCTTTCCTGTCCCTCTATACCAGCCTGTCTTACGCACTGTTGTCAGATTAGTCTTTCTTAAATACACCTCTGGTTGGTCACACACAAAACCAAACATTTAGTTGGCCCTCACTTTCTTTAGAATAAAAACAAAGTACTTCACCCTGTTGGGTGGGGCCTCTGCAGTCTATCTGCACAGCTTTATCTCTCTTGCCTTGTCTTTCTGTCATTATTTTTGCCCTGTGCTCAAGAAAACTAGATTATAGACTTTCCCCCAGTATACTTTTCCACCTCAGTGTTCTTTGTATTGTTCCTATCTCCTAGTCTCTACTACACTGACTCTAGTAACTACCAGCTCCCACCTGTACCCATCCTAAGTCCTGCTCATTCTGCAGGTCTGGCTCAAAAACCATGATGCTATGATGCCTTCTGTTTGTTTCTCTGCCAAAATGTTCTTTCTTCTGAACTCTAGCTGCACTTTGATCAGACCTCCTTATTGTGGCTATTTTATCTTTCCCTTTATATTATAAGCCTTAGAGAGGATGAATTATAAATTTTCATGCTTAAAATTTCTATAGTAAGTACCAAGTACCAAGGTATGTTCTGAGGACCATAGATACAAAGATAAGTCATATATAGTTCCTGCTTCCAAGTAGCTCTGTTCTACTAAGAAGGAGGCACTTATACAGAGTTATAGAATAACTTGACAAATATTATTTTAAAAAGTGATAACACACACAGAGTGCTTTATCCCACCAATAGGGAGGAGGGAAGAAGTTTAGTGGATTTAAAGTGTATCTTGAAGAATGAGTAGGAGTTAAATAAGAATGAGGGAAGAACATTCTAGGAAGAGAAAATGACGTATTCAAATCTATGAAACTACATAATACATGCAATTCTGTATGAATAGATGTGAGGTTTATTGAAGGCTGGGAGAGGTTAAGGGAAGGTAATACAGCAAAGTTATATTAGGGCCAGATTATTTCAGCCTTTGTTTTGTCATTATAAAGTCTTATTTCACATACTTTTTATGTTACAAAGCAATTTTACGTTGATTATGTGTGATTCATGATAACTTTTTAGTGGAGAAAAATTGTTTTAGTTATTTAATTCTCTAGATTTTGGTTATTTTTAATATAAAAGACACATATTTTACTTTTCAGTGTGCAACTGCGGGGTGGGGGGGTAGGAATGAAGATAGTACATCAGTTATCCAATTCTAATAATAAAACTACCAACAAGAACTTGTGTAACTAACATACTGTTCCCATTCCCATTCCTACTTTAGCTCCTTAAATGTACCATTTCCTATATTTGATCAACATGGTGTAGCAGCATTTTTTGCCATCAAATATGTCTTCTAGTCAGTGCGTTCTATGCCTTTATTAGAAAATAGCAAATTAAATTCTGTTCTTAAAAATAACATATTAATTGAAGTTCTGTTTTCAGTATTATGACTTTTTACTGTAAGCCTGATTATTTTATTAATAATAGTTTCTGCTATTTCCTCAGGAATATATATTGTCAAACATTCTTTAGAGGCTCGTTTGAGTTTTTAACAGACATTTTAATACAGTAATTTTGTAAATGTTTTTTTTTTAAATCTGATTCTAGGATGTCTTTTAAAGATGGTGTGACATCCAACTGATATAGAGCATCCTATTTATAATGTGGGCCAAGCACCATGCTGTAAACCAGTTACTATCATGATGATCAGATTGAAAATGAAATTGCATTTCTGTCAATTACTGAGTTGGCAACTGTTCAATATATCTTAGCAGCAAGATGAAGAGCGACGTCGGCAGCTGAGAGAGAGAGCTCGTCAGCTAATAGCAGAAGCTCGATCTGGAGTGAAGATGTCAGAACTTCCCAGCTATGGTGAAATGGCTACAGAAAAGTTGAAAGAAAGGTCAAAGGCATCTGGAGGTGAGTTAAAAAATCTTGTATCATATTCTACAGACAACCCAGAAATCCACAGTAGACCTTTTGGGACTTCTTATTCTTACTTCAAAATGTTGCCTCAAATACATAAAGTTTTTTTTTATTATTTTATTGGGGTTACAAAATTATATAGGTTTCAGGTGCACAATTTCACAATTGTGTGTTCTAACATATTGATATGTTACAGAACATGTAGAGGAAACATAATAAATCAGTAGATAATTGTTACTGTCTTTCAAATCAACTTTTTGGCTTACTTTTTAACAACTCAAGGAGTATTTTCTTAGAATATGATTTAGGAGAAAACTCACATAGACTTAGTCTCCTTATCTTAAGAGGGTCTTCAGTATCTTCAGAAATTATTCTAAGCTTGTTAATGTTGGGACAAAGACTGTATATACTGTAATTAAAGAGAACTTTAATTTGCTCTTCAGTGTTCAATTTTGGCGTCTTTAACTTGGAACTTTTTATAATAAATTTTTATTTAAGAGGAATATATTCAAAAGGCCTGTGGATTTTCTTTTTTAATATTTTATTTTTAGAGAGATGGGAAAGGAGGGAGAAAGAGGGAGAGAGAAGCATCAGTCTGTGGTTGCCTCTCATGTGCCCTCTACTGGAGACCTGGCCTGCAACCCAGGCATGTGCCCTGACTGGGAATTGAACCCGTGACCCTTTGGTTCACAGGCCCATACTCAATCCACTGAGCCACACCAGCAATGATGGGGTTTTTAATTTCAAAGTTGTATAACCTGTTTATCTACCATGTCCTGTCAGGTACTTGTCTTGAGTTAGTCTTAGAATGCTAAGATCACTATAAAGAATAGTCAAATGAGGACTCAATTGAGACAGAGAACTAAAACAAAGGTAAGCTATTTCTAGGTCAATGATAAGTTTGTTCAAAGCAAATTGAAACATCCTGCTGTTATTTCTAATTGATTCCTTATATTAGAAGCTTACTGCTATAGAGAATTCTACCTAATGCCTATAGCATATAACCTTCCTTTTCATAAATTTGGAAGCTGCTTTCTCAGACAACCATGTGTCTCTCCCTCTGGTCTTCTGAGAAGGTTTACATCTCAGTGAAATCCTTCATCTTACCTTTTCAACTATCATTCCGAATTTTAATTGCAATTTCTACACTCTCTACTATAGCATTATAGTAACATCACTAATTACTTGCAGCTATATTTATATTAATGCTATGATAATTTCCTTCTCTTATTATTTTTTCTTTGATTTTTTAAAAGATTTTATTTATTTGTTTTTAAAGAGGGGGAGGGAAGGAGAAAGAGAGGAAGAGAAACATTAGTGTGTGGTTGCCACTCACATGGCCCCCACTGGGGACCTGGCCCACAACCCAGGCAAACACTCTTGATTGGGAATCAAAGCAGAGACCCTTTGGTTCACAGGCCAATGCTTAATCCACTGAGCCACACCAGGGCATCTTTCCTTTATTAATAATGAGATGTTTCTTAGACGTTATAAAATTCCAGATATATTCTAAGTGTCTTAACATTTTTTTGCCTCCTTATATCTCAGGATGATAGGGAAAAAAACCCCTAAAACTTCACATTCTTGGCCTTCCAGATACACTGTCCTAAAGTACTAAGCCTACCTACCTGTGGCATCATAGACCCATAGGAGAATAGTAATGTAGCATGGAGAGGCACCCAGTGTCTCTTTTAATTTTTTCCCAAGCAATGAGCAAGTAACTATGCTAAATGAATTGTAAACTCTGGGAAGGCTAAGAATTAAATATTTTGATTGATGGTATGGGATGGGTCAGCTATGTAATTGGTGAGCTATGTAATTGGTCAGCTATGTAATTGGTCTCATCCAACCCTAGTTGAGGCTAAATCAGGACATGACTAAGCAGAGAGACTTTATCATTGTTACAGCCCCCAAAATTGCTATCTTCCCTCCTTGGTAGCTAGGGAAAATGAAGGCCATATTTTGGCATCGTTCAACAGTCAACAAAATAAATAAAGAACAAGTGAGGATTGGATCTGCAGAGCTAGCAAAGAGGTAAAGACAAGAACAGTGAGAGCCAGTTAAAGTGAAGATGGGACAGGGCTGAAAAGGTGACTTTTAAGAACCTGCTGACGAGTCTAGATTCTGTTCTCTAAGACCAAAGTGACCAGGGTTTATTTTTCCCATAGGACATCATACAGTGAATGTTGGAAGCATCCACATATTATATAGCAGGCTGTTAATCAGGTTAACCTACAAGTGGAGCAGACCTATTACCTGACCTGAGAGGTAGATGTTGGCCTGTCTCCACAAAGGCATATGACTCAGACTAGGTTTGCTCTGGCCTCAGGGTCTAAAAGCTGAAGTTATTAGGGCTGAGAGCTGGGGAAATAGACCTTTAGGATAAAAAAAGAGGGTAAAATTCCTGCCTGAAATACAATCGTCCTTATAGACGCTTTTATCCATTAGCAGTGCCAGCCACAGTGCTGGAATAGGATTTGGCAAACTTCCTGAAAAGGGCCAGAGTAAATACTTCAGGCTTTGTAGGCCATATGGTCTCTGTCTTAATTATTCAACTATGCCCTTATAGCCTGAAAGCAGACTTGAACAATATGTAAATTAGTGGGCATGCCTGTTATTTACCCCCAAGAAAGTGGTGGGCTGGATTTTGCCCATGCACTCTACTTTGCTGATTCTTGTATAGCAAATTCAAAATTCACTTGGGGTCACAAAAGTCTAATTCCTAAATGAAAATGATCCTGTGAGGTTGATAATCCAGGGGAAAGAATTAAGAAATTAGTATTCACTTTTCAGTGTCTAGTGGGGGTCTTCAAATTTGATTAAGGAATAGTGTGAAAGGAGGAAAGAGAAATTAAGTACAGACCAGCCTAAATGGAGAATTACGGTAGGGAGACTTTGGAAGCAATGGTTCAGAGTGAAAAAGATGGAATAGTTTACTCAAGAGCTGAAATAATAAGGTGAAAGCATAGCCTGAGGAATGTGTTGAACATGACTTATTAAGACTCATTGCCTGCACCATTCTCAAGCAGTATCCAGGCACAGTGAAGAAAGGAAACTTAAGTTTAAAGTGAGGTGTCTACATCTTCGTGACATCCACAGAAAATATATGTGGGTTATTTTAGGTCAGTATAGCCATGGATTCAAGCAACTCACTTGCATCCTATTGCAACCAGAAATAGCCTTTTGAAATTACAGAATCACACAAGCCTAAGGAGCTACAGTCTGGCTTTTGCTTGTTCTCCTTTTGACAGTTGTAGGACTTAATGAGAGAATTGGTACACTATATGTTTTATTGTGGTTTTATTGTGGTATACTATACGTTTTATTGTGGTATACTATATGTTTTTTTCAATTACTGCATCATTTTGTAATTGCAGACCTATAACAGCCTCATTTAAAAATTGTCACTGTGTAACAAACTGGTGGGTTTATATATTGATCTTTCTTGGCAGGGTATAGCTGTTTGGTGACAAAATTTGGTATTTTCAATTTTAGTTGAATGGTGTTATGGTCAGACTATGGCCTGAATTTCTGCTTTAAGAATTAATGTTTTTATTTTGCCCAAATAAATGTTAAATTTTTGTTAATAGTCCAAGTACACGTGCAAGGAGTTGTTTGTCTGGTAAGATGATATTATATCATATATTTATTATAGATTTCATGGCATGTTATATATGATATATTTTATATGCTTTATATATGTTTGTATTTACTCTGTAGGTTATTACTTTCATTTGTGTTAGGTTAGGGTCATTTAACTTTTTTTATTGTATTTTCTGCATTACCATTTATACCCTTTATACCTCCTTACTTGCCACAATCACCACCCTATTGTCCATGTCCATGAGTCATTTGACTTTTAAACAGACATTTTTGACTCTCTTTGATTTAGATAAAGTAGTGTATTTTGCTTTTGTATTTCAAATGAGTGAAGAAAATGTTGTGGGGTTTTTTTGTTGTTGTTGTTTTGTCCATGAGAATGTTTTTTTTTCCCCCGTTAAGTTTTTTTTTTTGATTATGCTGTTACAGTTGTTCTATTCCCTCCCTTCATTCCGCTCCACCCTACCCCCCCGCCCCCACCATTACCCCCCTTTAGTTTATGACCATGTGCCTCAAGTTATTTAGATTCTATATTTCCCATGCTATTCTTGCCCCCCATCTATTTTCTATCTACTGTCTATGCTACTTATTTTTTGTACCTTCGCCCCCCTTCTCCTCCTCCCACTCCCCTGTTGCTAACCCTCCTTGAAATCTTCATTTCTATGTTTCCACTCCTGATCTAGCTGTCCTTTTAGTTTGCTTTTGTTTTAGGTGTGGTTGTTAATAACTGTGAGTTTGTTGTCCTTTCACTGTTCATGTTTCTTTAACTTCTTTTTCTTAGATAAGTCCCTTTAACATTTCATATAATAAGGGCTTGGTGATGATGAACTTCTTGAATTTGATCTTATCTGAGAAGCACTTTATCTGTCCTTTCATTCTAAATGAAAGTTTTGCTGGATAGAGCAATCTTGGTTATAGGTCTTTGGATTTCATGACTTGGAATACCTCTTTCCAGCCCCTTCTTGCCTGTAAGGTCTCTTTTGAGAAATCCACTGACAGTCTGATGGGGACTCCTTTGTAGGTGACTGTCCCCTTAGTTCTTGCTGCTTCTAGGATTTTCTCCTTCATTTTAATTTTGGCTAATGTAATGATGATGTGCCTTGGTGTGTTCCTTCTTGGGTCCAACTTCTTTGGTACTCTCTGAGCTTCCTGGATTTCCTGGAAGTCTATTTCCTTTGCCAGATTGGGAAAATTCTCCTTTATTATTTGTTCAAATAAGTTTTCCACTGGTGGCTGTGCCTTTCCCCCTTCTGGTACCCCTATAATTCGGATGTTGGAGCATTTAAAGATGTCCTGGAGGTTCCTAAAACTCTCCTCATTTCTTTGAATTCTTGCTTCTTGACTCTCTTTTGTTTGGCCATTATTTGCTTTCTTCTGGTCCACTCCATTGATTTGAGTCCCAATTTTCTTTTCATTGCTGTTGGTTTCCTGTGCAATTCCATTCATTTCAATTAGTTTTGCCTTCATATATTTGTCTATTGTGGCTATAATGAACCAGTTCTGTGAGCATCCTGATGACCAGTGTTTTAAACTGTGTGTCTGTGAGTTTTGCTATTTCTTCATTGCTTAGATTTATAGGCTCTGGGGCTTTGAGATCTTCTTGAGCCATTTTTGGTCTGTTCAAGCCCTTTAAGTGTGAGGAGCGGAGCCTTGGACTCTCAGGTCACTGGGTTGTGATGCTGTATGTGGGGGCGTGGTCAGAGCAGGTAAATGGCAGCTCCCTCTGCTGTTTCTCACAGTTGGGTGAGGAGCAGAGCCTTAGGTGGTTCACCAGGGCCGGGCCACTCAGAGTCGCTGGGTTATGACGCTGTATGTGGAGGTGGGGTCAGAGCAGGGAAATGGCGGAGCCCTCCCTGCCGCCTGCTGCAGGGACCCACTGTGTTCTGGTCCAATTGCCCACTCCCTCGCTTGTCTATCCGCGCACCAATGCACAACCACAGTCAACCCGCAGCCCTGCTCCCCCGCTGTCTCCCCCGCGGTCGCTCGCTCACTCGGTCACTGGCTCGGTCACTCTCTAGGTCCCACCCTGCGCCTGGATTCCACGCACCTGAGTTTGTCTGACCGAGTTTTCCTGTGCTACCCCGCTCTGCCACCTGCTGGTTTCTCCCCTTACCAGTCAGGCTGAAGAATTTGTTAACAGAATTCCAAAAAGTTCAATATTCTGTATTCTGGCTGTGTTTTCTGTTGCTAATATTTAGTTGTCTCTAAACTTGGTTGTGTGAGAAGGCATGGCAAATCCACCTATGCCTCCATCTTGGCGGAAGTCCCCCCTTGAGAATGTTTGTGTGCCTGCATTATCTTTATTTCAGTTATGGAAAATAGATTTATCTAAATTTGTTGAACCAAAATAAAATCTTATAGGCCTTCAGTGATTTTTATTTTCAGCTTCTATTAATAATATATTTATATTGTGTTTTTTATCTTTTTTATTTCTGTAGGATAGCTTTAAAAGTTATTAATTTTATAGGGACTGGAGAATTTAGGAATCATGATATAAATGAGAAATTTTTTTCTGAATGTTTTTCGACTATTTTTCTGAATATGTTTTTAATGATACCTGTTTCTTTTTTAAAAGTACAGATACTCCTTTTATTACTGTCACCAGATATTTTGGTTTATCATTCAATGTATTTATAAAGAATAAGTGTTATAAGACTGTCCTAATGGCTGTTCAGTTAATCACACCACTGGGATCCTCATTTTGCTTATATCACTATGCATTGTCAACTGGAGTGCGTTGTTTCATTCTCATGAGTATCCAGTCTCCTTTTACTTTTTCCTGCATACATTACACATGCCATACCTGCAAATCAGCTTCTATTATCTCTAATTTGCTTTCTGCTACATTCACCTACTGGGTTTTCTAGTGGTTAGCCGTAAAGAGATAGATAGATACAAGATATCAATATACATAGAAGTATGGGATAGATATATCTTATATACATATAGATAGTATCTTAAACACACACAGATACACATACATTTTAATTCTTGTAGAATGCATTTAGAGTATATTCACAGGTGTTAAGAAATATGTAACACTAACTGTTGAAAAGAATTCAAGGGCCATTGTAAAACTCAAATCAGTGAATGGAAAGAAAATGGAAATCCATTCTTAAGAAGACCTGAGCTTTATAGGAGATCAATTTTTACTCTTGCCCTCCCAAATAGTAATCCTTTTATCTAAGGTTAGCAATACATATATAAACATTGAGTAACCCACTCAGTATTACTGGTGAGTGGTAGGGTAGAGGGAGATTCATTTTGCTGGGAAATAAAATGAACGGTATCTGTTTAACATCAAACAGGAGCCTGACACTGTGTAAGTGAGTAATGAAAGGAGGTGTAATTTTCTACATATTTCCAGAACCTGCAAGTATCCATATCTGACCACATTTTCAGATTTAACTATTTCTTTTTAGAACAATACTATCTTTCTAGTTGCTCATACTGGAGAGTCAGTATTGATATGTGCCTTACCTTCAGTATCCCTCCCCCAACCACCTACTACTGTTCAGTCAAGTTTTCCAGTCATGTCATACCCATTTCCTAATTTTTTTTGTTCTAGGTTAGGCTCCCCACACTGTTTGCCTGGGGGTTATAACAGTCTACAACCTGGATTTCCTGCCTCCAGCCTTTCTGTATTCCAGTCCAACATGCAGGTCGGCAGTCCTGCATGAAGGATGATGTCACATGGATAACGCACCCATGTACAATTCCTAGACCACTTTTTCTTTCACATAAAAAGCATATCAGATTGTAAGCAAGAGTGATATTATAGAAATAGTATTGAAGCTACTCTAATTTATTAAAGACATAAGCTTCAGTGCGTTTAATTGTTTTATACACAATTCTTTGAACATAACCTAATCTTTCCTGCTGCCTGTAATGCCCTCCTCTCAACTTGTACCTTTTATATATATATTTTTTAAGATACAAGTCATACCATTTATTATCCACACCAGCAGAAATTTTGGTTGTTACATTAAATACAGTTCAAGAAGTATTAATTTTTTAAAACTTTCCTATATTTCACATTTTTAAAACCCTGCATAATGCTTAAGATCTGATTTAAAAGTTAGTGCTTACACAAAACAATTTCTTGTACTACTGACAGTGAATAATCTTTTTTTCTTTTGAATTTGCTCTGTACCTAATTTTTACTTCTTAACACCTGTCCTACATAGTATTATAGTCATTTGAATATATACCTTTAAGGTGGAGTACGACTTGGTATCTCCTCAACATCTAGCAGTGTGTTGTAAATTGCAGATGCATTATACAGAAATTTCTTAAATGAATGAATGTTGAATTGTATACTTTTATTCCAGATTAATGATGATCACCAATAACAAATAGAGGCTGGTTGGTAGCAACAAAGTACTGCATTCTAAAAACTATTAATAGTAAACTATTTCTGACACTAATAGGAAGTACTCTTAATAGTTATTTAGCTTTCAGAGAATATTTATTCATTTATATTTACTACAGAATTTATTTAGAGGAGAAATTTTCAGGGTGAGGAAGATGATGGTGACTTTTATGAAAGTAGTCAAATAGTTGTGCTAAGCACAGTTGATTAGAAAAGATCCCTCAACTGATTGTACTTAAGTAATATAGTCAAGTATAATGACTTAGTGTCTTAAAAGCATTTAGCAATGTTTTTCCCCCAGGAACATGTCTTGATCTTTTTTTTCTCTGTTCTTCCGAATAGCTTACACAGTATATGGGAAGTCTTCAGTAAATGCAAACTGTTATTATTACTTTTAATACTCACAGTAAGTGTTTATTTGGGAAGTCCAAAATTAAACACAAAGGTATGCAAGGAAAAGAACAGATACTGAGAATTAAGCCAAAGCCTTGGATTTCTGGAATTTCTCCATTGTAATGATCTTTGGACTACCTCATTATTAATATAAGTTGCCAGGTTAAAAAATTAGTTGTAGAGTAGTATGGATATTCTTCAACTCCTAGGGCTAGAGACATGTTTCTCCGAAAGGTTACACTGCCTGTCAATAGTAGGATTTAAAGTTAACCTCTATTATGCAAATGAAAGTTTGGCTATACATTTAAAAAAATATTTTATTCATTTATTTTTAGAGAGGGAAAGGAAGGGAGAAAGAGAGGGAGAGAAACATCAGTGTGTGGTTGTCTCCCAAGTGTCCCCACTGGGGACCTGGCCTGCAACCCAGGCATATGCCCTAACCAAGAATCCATCCAGCAGCCCCTTGGTTTGAAGACCAGTGCTCAGTCCACTGAGCCACACCAGCCAGGGCTAGCCATACATTTTTAAATGTATACATAATCAAAATTACTTAACTGATTGTATCACTAGAATTTAGAAAGGAAAAAATATACATACATAACAGACATCTATAATGTAAAAAAACAAAAGACTCAATTAATTGTGACCTAAAACATTTTACTAAGTGTAAAAAAATCATGTAAGACATCCTCATTCCCATGTATTTAATTTTGAATAATAACGGGTTTTTCCAGTGTTAACTCTTCCAAGATGTAGTCTTTTGTTTCTGAACTTTCTTTTGTGTGAATGTACTGCTTATTCTAGTCTCAATCTTGTCTTTTAATTTATCTGTAATGCTTTTATGATAATATTTCATTAATAGCACAAAAGTATTCATCTTCATACAAATGATTTAAAATATAGTTACAAGTTTTTAAAGAATGATTTATTTCTTTGTATGTTTATATCTAATAAAGAATAAAATATGAAATACAGAAATATTGTTTGACTTCATTACCAATGCAACTTTATTTGTGTATGCTATTATTAGAGAGCACTAGTAGAGTACTTTTTAAAATAGAAAAACTCAGTGAGCTCAGTGATTGAAAGATAAGTTATCAAAACCATTGCATCTTCTTTGATGTGACAGTTGATCTTTGACATATGAGTGTAAATATAAATGTTAATCCAATAGTGAAAGAGTGACTTAAAACTGATTTTTTTAACCTGCCGATCTGTGTCAGATTTGAATTTGAGTAAATCACTAAAATACTGTTGTTTTTTTCTTTTGTGTTTTGGACAAACAGCATAAAACAGAAATAATATACAGTATACTAACATTATTGCTACATGTTTCTACAGATGAAAATGATAATATTGAGATAGATACTAACGAGGAGATTCCTGAAGGCTTTGTTGTAGGAGGTGGAGATGAACTTACTAACTTAGAAAATGACCTTGATACTCCTGGTAATTTCAAATTATAAATATTTTGTGTCCTGCATGGTAAACTGTATCATTATATTTTCATTAATATCTCATTAATCGTGATAGTAAATTCTTTTTGTAGTTTTATCACAATTATGTCCTCATAAACCATTTAGCTAAATCCACCTTTCATTAATTTTGTTTTATTTTGTTTTAGGTCTAGTTAAAATTAGCAATAAAATTGGAATAGCAAATTGTAGTTTGTGTTCTCTTATTACTAAGATTTACTTTTATATTTTATGTATATGATACAATTTGTAGGAATTCAATAATTGGTTCCCTTCTTAACCTAAATATTTTGGTGTAATGTTATAAGGTATAGGTATAGTACCTATGGAATAATTCAAATGTAAATCAGATTTTCTGACTTGGTTTAGAATTGAGTATTCTAGTTATAATATTATTTTGCAAATTTTTTGCTTACTTTAAATATTACTACAACTTAATTTATATGTAATAACTAATCTTAAGACACTTCAAAAACTGCTTATATAAATTAGTCACATATCTTATAGCAATAAATATACCAATAATCACATTGGTAATTGACCTTCTAAGTTATTTTTTAATATAAAGATGCTTGTCTTGTGGTTTAATAGATGAGTGGTCCATATGCATTTCCTTTATAAGTCAGCAACAGGTAGCAATACAAAGCTTTCTATACCAGAGGGCTTCCATAAATGCTTTTTGAATTGATTTCTCATAGCAATAAAAAATCTTTAGTGATTTTTCTAGATTTCAAGTTAAGGAACTGAAGTCCTTAATGTTTCTCTTTTCCTGTAAAAAGCTAAAGGAAGTGAGAGCAGGTCTCTTCCTAGCACTGACATGCCCCTGAAATACTAACTAACCTATTTTCTTTCTTCCTGTGTTTGAAATCATGCTGTTTTTTCTCCAAGAAACAATCCAGGAAGACAGGGTCTTCTTAACTATAGGGAGTACCCAGTAAAACCCATGTCCTTCATTCAATAGCTCCTTCATGGTCTCCTGTTAAATTATCTAGAGGTCATGTGTTTATAATTGTGCAAGTCCATGAAAATGCTGATATTTAAGGAAAACTTTAAAATGTGTAACCCAAAATTAGGACTGTCTTTTATTTCTTCTTAAAATATTGTAGAACTTGGGTCAATGTGATTTTTCTTTTTGAAAAAGATTTTTTACGTTGTTTACCCACTCTCTCACTGTAACCACCACCACCAGCTTTCTCAAGAAACCAGTAATGTCCCTTTACTGTTGAGGACACCCATGAGTATGGATTAAAATGTTAGCTTGCAATTTATGGAAGTGTAAAATCAATGACAATAAGTAATGTATGTTTCCTCATTTTACAATAGATTATGAAGGCAAGAAAAATTAGCTGTTTCTTAGGAAACATGAGGAGAATTTTCCACTTTTAGTTATAGAAATTTTGTGGGATACTTTGAAGTTTGGTTAATGTTAGGCTCAATAGGCTTGACTTTTGTCCTTTTAAAAACTCTTCCTACTTTTACGTATTCCAAAAAAAGAAAACCTATCTCAGTATTCCTGTTTTTGAAGTTAAGTAATGTGTTGTTTATAGCTTTCAAAAATGCCAATAAATGTTGCCATGTGCATAAGACAGACTTTCCAAATTAGGCTGTGGTTTATTTCACAGCAGTAAGAAATAGGAATGCAAACTGGAATCTGGAAGGATGTAGCAAACATTATGATTTTTATCCTTGCTTTATTTTCCTTAAAATTCTTTTTTTTGATATGTATATAAAAGTCATAATGTTTTAATAATAAATTGTTTAATCTTTATCTTGATTTGACCATAGTTCATCAGATATTGTTTAAAAGAGAAGCCTGGTAATATAAACTGACCAATTTGCATGAAAGTAATGATAATAGCATTTATTAAGAGTCTTATAATTAGAAAACTTATTAATCTTTATGAAAAATATCATTCACCAAATGGTTGGCATATCTTTCATAACCATTTTATTAAAGGGTTACTTTGAGGGAATTTGTTTAAGTAGAATTATTTGTTTCCATTTGTTTCTAAACTGTTTTATTAAAATTAGTGTACTTGCTAAAAATAATTTGAAATTATTTATTTTAAAAGTTGTAGCCCTATTTTATTTATTTTAAATTTCTATTCTTGTTTAATACATTCCAAAATTTGATTATTTTTATTGAATATCTACCTGCTAATTAGAAGGTATTTGTGAACATGTACTGTGTTTTCAATGCTGGGTATATAAGTACACAAATAACCATTGGATTCTATCAGTGACTATCTAAGATCGTGTGAAGAGCTTATTTTAATATGGTATTGTATGTATAAATTTAATATACTAGAAGAGTTAAAACTCATAAAATACAATTTAGAATCAAATTTATTACCTTTTAAAAATATCTGCTCTATAATAGCTTTTTTTATTATATATAACCTATATATAATACACATATAAATATACACATCAAATATAGGCTTAGCTTTTCAGGTAAGCATAGCTACTATGAAGTTTTATATAAATGAATGGTGTTTAGGCATATTGACTACATTTTTTAAAGGGACTGATTTGGGTGAAAAACTACACATATATATGTTTATACTTATACTAACATATGCTAAGAGACTAAATGTTAATTGTTCCCACCCCAATAAAGAAATGATAATTATGTGACATGATAGAAGTGCTGACTAACGGTGCAGTGTTAATCATACCACAGTACCTGAATGGATCAAATCGACACATTGTACACCTTAAACTTACACAATGGTATGTCAGTTATATCTCAAAAAATAATGTAGCCAACATACCTAATGACTAAATGATTACTCAGTTATACTATAGTTATATTATATGATATATATTTATATATATACAGTTCTGCATGTATCTGAACTGATGTGTTATTATGCAACCCTAATGTCCTTTTCTTTTTGTAATACAGTAATATTTTAATGATGTTCCCTAAATTGATAGCCTATACACCTAAGTGTTTCTCACTTGGTTATTCATAGTATTTGCGTATTTAACAGAGCAAAACACAAAGTTGGTGGACTTGAAGCTGAAGAAACTCCTAGAAGTTCAGCCACAGGTGTCAAATTCACTCGCCGGTGCTTCTCAGAAAACTATAACTCAGAGCTCAGAGCAAGACATTAAGGTAAATCTTACTTGTTTTAAATATTTGACTTGGTATCTGTGTATTCTAATTTCCACTAGCATTTCATAATCCTAAAATCAATTTTTTACCAAATTCTTTACATTAAGATATAAAACTTTTTATTAAATAGCCAATAAATTAAATATCAATATGTAACAGTATTCATCTACTTTTTTCAGAGAAACTACTTTAACTTGATATGTTGGTAAACAAAGAAACTATTCTTGACTTCTATATGTATTTATATTTTTCTAAGAAGAAAATTACTAAGGAAATTCTAGCATATTTTTCTATCATCCTCAGCCTTTGACCTGTTTAGATGAACTAAAGCTAATGTTAATTAATACCTGAAGATGGTATATAATAGAATATAATTTTTTCCTGAACTTGCATGTGTTTTGTGGCCATACAAATCTTACCTTTTTTAAGATTTTAGCCAAAATGCCACATTATTATTATACTTACTATTATTATCATTATGAGTACTTTTATTATCCCCCTCCAGGCCTTTCCCCCTTTTCCTTGCACTATATCATTAATATTTTTCTAGCTTTACGGGGGTACCCCTAGTCATGTATAACTTTTCACCCACCTGCGGGCTGTGGGGACTGCCCTGCTGACTGAAAGGATTTCCTTCCCCTGACACAGAGGTGCTTTGAAGTCCCAAAACAATGACTTTCATTGCTTTTTCCTTATACTGTCGGTTTCTATAAATTGGTGATGAAAGTGTGTAGCAGCACCAGAGGACTTTTGGTCTCTATCTTTGAACAAAAGGAAGCCTGAATCAGGCCTTATTTTTTGCATTCAATTTAGCTTTCTGCAGTGGGTTTAATGCAGAATGAAGCTGGCCTAAGAATAATACAATAGGTTGAAAAGGCTAACTGAATTAGTGGGTTTAGAGGAATACATCTGTAAAGTGGCCGAAGTCCTCAGTCATAAAAAGTTTTCTTAAGATAGGATTTGCTGGCTAATCGCACTGATATTTTAGTATGTTGTCAGGCCTCAAAAAATGTAGCCATGTTTGTTTATTTCGGTAAAGAGTTAAGTTTTAGACTTTTGGGCAGTTAATATGGTAGCAATATTTTGAGATACATATGCACAATTATAGTACATATTTTTCTTTTTTTCCTTTTTATTGAATGTTTTGGGGTGACAGGAGTTGATAAAATTATACAGGTTTCAGGAACGTGATTCCACAACACATCATCTGTGCATTGCATTATGTGTTCACCAGCCCAAGTCATGTCTCCATCCATCACCATTTATCCCCGCTATACCTTCCTTCACCTCCCCTTTGCCCCCTCTATCCAGCAATCAACACACTGTTGTCCGTGTCTGTGAGTTCCTTTTTTTTTTGCTGAATCCCTCCACGCGTTTTTAAACAAATGAAAGCCAAAATAGTTTCTTTTATAGCTATATAACATATTATAAGCATAATTCTAATAAATATCTAACTTTAGAAATAGAGGTAGATTCATTCTTCTGTTTAATTATTTAAGTAGATTAAATTGGTTTTATTTTCCAAAAAGCTCCTATGTAGTAATTTTCAAAGTTATTCCAACAAAAGGTGTGCTTTAAACAGCTTGTCTTTGTATGAATCTCTTTAGTTAAGATTTTTTAAATGGTGCTTGTAAAGAACATATAGAGTCCATCTGTTCTCTTGAAGCTTTCAGCATTGATTTGTTTTTTTTTTAATAAAATGCAGTTTACACATTTATAAATGAGGCATTCTGTGTTTGTGGAAAAGGATAAACTGTTACCTTCCCTTGAGGATTCTGTATCCCAGGCCTCCTTGAGGCTAGAGAATAGGCCATTGGAGGACTCCCTCATTACCGATTGTCTCAATGCAGAGGAAGGGCAAAGTCTTGGTAGCTTTTGATAACCAGTTTCAGCATTCAGCAGGCTTAGCTATTAGTCATGCATCTTAGCCTTTCCCTATTTACTTTCAAAACACTTAATAAAAATAATAAAAGATTAGGTATAAAATGAAATATTTGTTTGGTACACAGCACCTCGGTATCTGCAGCTTCCACACACTGCAGTGGTTCAGTCTTCTGGGATATTTCTTGTTGATAGAACCATTTGAATTTGTTACCAGTATTAACATAGGAAGCTCTAGAAAAAGATAATTGTAGTTTCCTTAGCTATAAAGGGCTTACTTACAAATCTGGCTTTGGAAAGTTATAGCTGACAAAACGCAGTTCAGTGGGGTAGTATTATAATCCTACCTTTTAGCCTTCATCCTGCATTAGTGGTTTATCTGAATGGGCATAAAATTAGAAACTAGTTCTTCTTGTCATACAAGTCTGTGGGACTGACTGTACAAACTGATGGGGCAGAATGGCAGGGAAAATAGACATGGCTTTAAAATGATATATATCATCTGGAGAAAACACAGGGGTTCACAGTGTCACTTTTAATCAAAGTTAGCTAGGGCGATTCTCCATTTAAATCATGTCTCCCAAAGTTTTTGGTTACAGGTAACAACTTGCAGCTGAGCTATTTAGATCTCTTTAAAATCCTTTTTCTTTCAGAAAGTTTCTAAATTGACATTTTCTTAAATCAGTAAAAATTGTTTTGCTAATTTGTAATTTCATTTTTATAATACCAGGACTCTCTTACCATGTTTGTTTTACTTTTAGAATGGCACAGAAGATCTCCGGACCGAGCGATTACAGAAAGCAACAGAACGATTTAGAAATCCTGTTATATTCAGCAAGGAGTCTACGGTCAGAAAAACTCAACTTCAGTCTTTCAGTCAATATGTTGAGAATAGACCAGGTAGGTACATTTTTTAAAATGTCTTCCCATCTTACGGTTTAACAGTATGGTTTAATATATATACACATACACACACACACACACGAAGCTGATAATATAAATTCACATTTCAATACACAAATATCAAGCTTTATAATAATTTTACATGTCTTTCTTTTTTTTAAGAGATTAAAAGGCAGAGATCAATACAGGAAGATACAAAGAAAGGAAATGAGGAGAAGGCAGCGATAACTGAAACTCAGAGGAAGCCATCAGAAGATGAAGTGCTTAATGTATATTAATTTTTTGTGTGGTTTCATGATTGCTGATAATTCCAAACTGTATGTGGAAATAGTGCCTTTATTTGTTAAAATGAGATGTTAGGTTTTTTTAAGATGTCAATCTCCAGTGCATTCAAAGCAGAGTGAGAGGGGTGCACTGTTGAATTAGTCTGCAGTGTGGTGATAATTGTCAGATAAAAAAAAATGAATTTTTCAGAGTTCCACAGCCCCAGCTTCCTTGAGACATTTCCATCAGGGCACTTCCCATAAAGAGATTCCAGTATTGATCTACCGGGAGGATTTTAATTATTACAATAGCAGATACCGCAGACCTGCAGTTAGAGGGAAAAGTCACATGAGACCTGCTAGAATTTCTCAGCCAACCCATTTTGTTGGCTTGGGTTAATGGGTGTTCAACCTTTCCATTATCCAGATCAGCCGTGAATTACTAGCTGAATGATGTTTGCATTAATATAATATATATGGTAATTTCTTCACTTAATTAACGGGGAGGTTCAGCTCAGTAGGGGTATGGGCTGATCATGTGTAAAATTGATTTGTGAGGGAAATATTTGATAGACCGCAGGGAGAAAGCTGCTTTTGATGGACAGCTGCGGGACAGAAGCAGGAAGAACAAGTTTCAACTTGAATTTTTGTCTGGAAGCATAGCTGTCTTTAATGGTGCTGCTTTTTTATTATCTACCATTTGTGTAAATATTTTTATTGTTTTTACTGTTAAAATAGCCTTTGTTGGATTTTAAAACATTTCTAAGTGAACCCAAAGTTACAAACTACATTTTAGGTCCCTAAAAAACTTCATTTTTAAGCTATTACACTAGATCCGCAGTACATAGAACAGCTTACTGAAATATCCTAATGAAACATTTGGTATAATTTTTAAGTTACAAAATATGTGAAGATACCTGATACTCATACTAAAGAAATCTGATTATAAATTTTGTTGCTTGTTTTTATCTGGATCAATCAGTGAAAGCAATGAAGTTTTATATGCTGCTTACCACTTCCGCTTTCTTATATCTTTGTTACTTAATGTTGTCTTTGCAAAGCACTGTGTTTGTTTTGACCCTATGAATGGAATGAGAAAAGAAAGGTTCTTTTTGAAAATCCTCTGCTGTCTAGCAGATAGGTACAAAAACAGTTCACTAGATTATTTCAGACTTTAAATAGACTAATTTTAAAGTTACTATTAACATTTCTTCTATTATAATTTTGTTCTGTTTCATATTGAGATAGAATAATATCTATTTTATGACTCTTTTAAATAATACAATGATTTATTTGATCATACTATCCTGAGAAGTTGTCAGTTTTAAAATTTCTTAAAACATTTCAACTTCAAGTTTGTCAGTTTACCATGATCAATTTGGCAATAAGCTAGTATAAATTGAGTTAACTTGTGAGTATAAATTATTTACTAGTTCTAAAGATACATAAGTTATATGTATGGCTAGACATGTTTATTGAGCACAAGAATTCCAAAATATGCTCATATTTGTTGTTTTTTTTCTTGTTTAAGGAGTATCAAAAGATAATTCCTCATGACTTTTTAGAGGTTAATACACTTCTGGGTAGGGAAGGGATTTAAAAGCAGAGATTTGCTCTCATTTACTTGTTTGAATAAATAATGTAAGTGCTGCTGCTGCTGCTGCTGCTGCTGCTGTTGCTGGTGAGAGTAATCACTTAAGCAGTTCTTCAGTATTTCTCAGCTACCTAGGAAATATAGCCCTGGAAATGTCACAAGGCAAACAGATATTCCAAAGGGAGCTATAATTAATCCATTTGTAGCTCTACCATAGATAATAACCCTGTCCCCTAATGATTTACATTTGTAATATGAAAACAAGAATTAAGACTGTACTGGTACTTTTAATAGAACTGCAACTTCAAATAAAACTTCTAAGGATAATTTTTTTTAAATGGATGGTTGTAAAAAGTAAAATTTCAAGTTGAGATCCAAATTTGGTTACATGGAAAATTAACCAAATCAGTGTAGTAAGGTGTATTAGATCTTTCATAGCAAGGTTTGAAACCACCTGTCAAGTTAGATTTCACAGCTACAACATTTAGTTATACATCAGTAGAATTACATGTTAAAGTACAGGAGCCAGGTAGAGGGAAGATCTCTACTAGAAACCTCTCTTATCATTTTTAAATAGTATAGCCACTATGTAAACAAGAAGCATCTCTTTAATTTTATATTTTTTGTAAGAATAAATCTGTCTCATTTTTCAAGATAGATCCTTTAAGAAATAATTCTTTAGTAAAACTCTATTTTGTATAAAACAGTTTTGAATTAAAGAAGACATTGGTATTTGTTTTGACAGTTACCAAGGGGAAACTGTCTTCTGTTCTTGTCCATGCTTATATAACTCTGCCTCAACTATAAGGAGAATTTTTCCTAACTTAGTGTTAACTTTTAAAATCTGGAAAATATGGGTGTTAAAGTATAAATATATTACTGAATGGTTGAGAGTTTCTCTGTTAACAAAAGTTTTGCTATTTATAATAGATATGAAAATTCTTTGAATCACAGGGAGTTGCTTTTTGGTACTAAGGGTGATACTAAGGGTATATTTGGTTCTCTAGTTAAGTGCTTTACTAAGTGTTTGTAGAAAGGAAAAAGCAACTTACAAGTGATTTTTTTTCCTTCTGTTTGTTCTCGTTAACAGAAAGGGTTCAAAGACACCAGTCAGTATGTTGTAGGAGAATTGGCAGCACTAGAGAATGAGCAAAAGCAAATTGACACCCGTGCCGCGCTGGTGGAGAAGCGCCTTCGCTATCTCATGGACACAGGTACGGTGCCCAATTACACTGTAAACAGTTTTGGCAAATTGAGCGTTCACAAACTCTTATAGAGTTTTGGAAGTGTGAATCTTTGAAGCCTGAATGTTCAGCAGAACTGCCTTGAAAATAAAAAGGCTGCGATTTGCAGCCACCTCTCTGGGCCCTGGTGATAAGAGTGCCTTCATGGGAAGTGATAACTTGCCCTGATACCGTGTGAGCCAGCACTATTGAACAGTGTGCTCATCCATGCAGAGTTGGAATACACATCTGTGCCTCATTGATATGCCACTGCTTTAAAAAAAAAAGTAAGATCTTCACTGTTCTACTGATTCATTGGGGGAAAAAAAGATTTGGCCAGCTAAAGCCATGTACTGCATGAAACAGAGCACTGTGCATAGGGGATGGCTCCATGGACTAGATCACTGAAATTCAAGAATACTACCTGGTTACTGATGCTCCACAATTTTTTTTAAGAGAACAGGTTTTTTAAAGTCTGTAATACTTTGTGTCACACTTGCATTTGAAAGGATTAAGGTATATAGGTAGGTTTGTAAAAATGGGGTAAAGCAGCAAGTTGGCTCCTAACCAGAGGGTTTTTTTGGCATTTGATGCTGATTGCCAGTAGTGATTGAATAGATCTAAGTGCACAATAAGCTATTAGAAAAAAACAGTATGTGTGGTTACACACACACACACATTTCTCTAAAATGCTGTTCCTACAAAAGGAGTAAAACTGAGAAATAAGTTGAAATCATCAAATTATTAGGAACAAATCAAAATACAATAGTAGAAAATCTATCCCTTTAATTGAATTAATTTCCTTAATTTTATGGCAGTGTTAAAGTAGATTAATAAAGCAGTAAAGTAGATTAGTAAATTAGTAGTAGTAGATTAGGATTGGAAAGCTTTCCTGAAGTTTGTCTTCTCTATTTGCCAAGAATATATTTATAATTAAAGAACTTATATATATATATATATATATATATATATATATATATGACATTTGAAAATGCCTACATTAGTGAAATCAGAAAATATTGAAACAAAAAGAGACCTTTGGCTTTTTCTAGCCCATTGGGTTTCAAACTGTTTTCTTTGGAGCACAAATGCTTCTTCAGGGGCACCTGGGGGCTGCCAAGACAGTAAGGAGCAGAAAGCAGACAAGTGTCCTGATTTCTTACATTACTTCAAACAGAATAGCTCTGAGTTTACTTATATGAAATAGCAGGCTTCTCAAAAGAGTTCATTTAAAGAAAAGGTTCTACTGCTTAAAATTGAAAACCAAGAAAACTTTTTGAAGACTTTTTGAAAACTGTGACCGAACCCTCTTACACAAAGGAGACAGAGGCACAGGAAAAGCTCAGCATCACATAGATCAGTGAGTGGCCAACCTTGGACTAAAATTCATATCACCAGAACCCAATCATACAGGATCCTTCCTTCTGTGCCAGATTACCTAGAACACATTTATCATTGCCCTAACAAGTTATCTGCATCCTTCAGTCTTATACATGTGTTTGGATTCGACAGAAAGAAATTCCATAACCCAATGCATTATTTCATGTTTACATTTTTTCCTTTGATTTCTAAGGGATTTTGAAAATATTAGTTGTGTTAACTATGTAAAAAAATGTAAACTAGGCAGTATAATTTCCGTAATACATTTTAAGAGTATTGCCATGAAATATTTTAAGGAGACTAATTTTTTAAACAAATTCTTTCAAGTGAACTACCTTTCCTTTTTGTATTAGATAAAATAGATGTTACTATACAAGAAGCCTTGTGTCACTAGAGTAAAAGCTAAAAATTCTGTTTCTTTCTTTTCCTTTACACATGGAGCCTGATTGATTGAGGGTTCTAACCCTGAAAGATTGATGCCTTCCTTCCCATTCCATACATCACCAGTGAAGCTTTGGAGTGGTTCCATTCCAATTATAGATCATTTATCTGAAAGTCATGGAGTACAGATTGATTCTAGAGTCCTTCCAGGCTTTGTATTTCTTACTGTATAGGACAGAATCTTATCTAGACTGGGTTTGCTACTGCAGATTCAGACTAAAACGGGCTTGATTCCCCACCTCGGTAAGCTCCAAGAATCACCCTCAACTGTCTTAAACTTTCTCTAGCCCAAATAATGGTTTCCTAAGGTGTGCCTAAAGCCTAGCTAGTGTCTGGTGTAAGAAACAAGATGTTAGAAAGGGAAAGCATATATTCATCCTTTTCTTTTGGGGAGTACTTAGAGTTTCAACTTTTCAATTATTTTAGTAGTACCTTTTCTCTGGTATGTTAGCATTTTCTATGTACTTTCTGGATCTCAGCCTTAGAATAGATAGTAAAGCAGATAGTATTCGACCTTAGAATAAATAGTAAAGCAGATAGTATCCATATTCTTTACATAAGGAAACTGAAGCTCAGATGGGGAAAATGACTTATTTAAGATGGTCTAATACTAAAGTCATTGTCTGAGTACTAAAAACAGTACCACGTGTCTGTGTGTGTATTTTCTGCCATTCCACCTATCTGTAAAATCCTTATGCAAATACTAGGGAAAATTTTCATCAGCTTTTAATTTTTTTAATATATTGTTTGTTTTATAATTGTTGCAGAGGATGAATTTTTACATTTCTAGCACCTAAAGTTTGTGATGGTCACTTCTTTGGGAACTGTAAAACTTGTTAGAAATATATATGTTCTAAGCTGACATTTTGTATTAAGTGTGACATTAATGGATCCTTATCAGCAGTGTTGTAATTCTTGAAAAAAATGGAGTTTAGAACAAAACGTTGATAGGCTTTTTCACTAAAGTTCTGAGAATAATGTTACTATATGTTTATTTTTCATTCCCAATCTGTTTTCATTTGGTAGTTATCAAACTTTCTTACTCTAGAAAACACTGTAGTGTTTTAAACTAATGATTTTTTTAAAGGAGACAGTATTTTATTTACATTTTGAGGGTAAAATTAAACATGGGAGGATTACAAAAAAAGCATCTTATAATATTATGACCTTTAAGCACTGATAAAAATGACCATAATAACTTCCTTAAGTCCCTGGACCAAAAATACTAATTCTGTAGCTTTTTGTAGACTATCAATATGAAACCTTACTGACCACTTAAAAATATTAAAAATACTTTGAGAAATAATAATTAAAAGAAATACCATTTCTCAGAATGTTTCTTTACTTCATCACTTGAGGAACAGAGCATAGTTTTAAAGCAGAGAACTGCACCCACAAAAGTTTTTAAGTTATAAAAATGGCAATAATACTCAATATTTAATGCATACTTGTATGTCTGGCTCTGTGGAGACTGTTTTAATGCATCATTTACTTCTTACGATGGCCATGTGAGATGGGTTCCAATAATTACTAGGACTACTAATAATCACATTTTCCAGTGAGGAAACTGAAGCTCAGTGAAGGAAATAACTTGCCCAATTCATGCAGTTCTTAGGTGGTGGAACCAGGACTCAAATCCAGTCTGATGGCTCTGGAATCCAACTTTTACTTTTCCTAGGATCTTTTTCTAATTCTCTGGACCCGCTTAGCACCATTTCTTAATTTTTAATTAGTAACTCAGAAGAAACAGATCACTATTCATTTGACTTATGAAAAAAGGTACTTAACCAATGCATTTGGCCCATTAGAGACCCAACCAAATCATGTTCCTCTTAACATTTTTTCTCTGCCCTTGTCATGACAATGTAATATACATGGAAGTCAGGCTACAAAATACTCTCATTTGAAACAATCAAAGATATAAAAACAAGCTTCTCTTCAAAAGAAGCATCTAGCTCGTTGCTAATCTTTAGGAAGTTCTGAAATTAGAACATTATAGCCTTCGGAGAGTAGTATTTATTTAGTCTAGGATCAGCTACTAATGTACACCTGAAGATAGTTTTCTGGAATATGTTAAAAATAAAACTAACTAAAGTTTTAAGTGACTGACTTCAAAGTGAATAGAACTATTTTATGTTAGCAGCTTACAATTTATGACACTGAATATGTATGTACAGTTTCTATGTTAAAGTCCCTTTTACTCTTAAAATAAAAATGCGATCTCGATCTGTTTCAATATGAAAATGTAATCTCAACTATTTCAAAAAAAGAGAGTTTATCGGTACATTAAAAGAGCTAGAAAATTAGCGTTTCAGTGACATGCATACTGGTTCAATGTGATGTCTCTTGATTAGAGCCTAAATACTAAAAATTATTACATTCCCAGAGGGTTTTATGCTTATGTTTCTGAAATACAATATATGATCATAAAAGATTTGCTGTGTGAATAAGAAAAAGGCATGTGCAGAAGGTTAAAAGAGGCATTTGTGATCAAAGTAGAGAGTCATATAAGTTGTCTAATTATTTTTCCTTTATAATAACTTAACATTAAATCATTACAATGAGAATTATTTTGTTATGATAACAGTGTACCTTCTAAGCTACAACTAGTGTATTCTATGAGTAAAACAGATGAATTTTTGATGCTGTGACTTATAGGTGTTAAGTACAAACTTCAAAGTGTAAGTCAAGCATTAAAAATCTTTCTAGGGGTCAGGTAACTGTCTCAGACTGTCTATAGCTCTCTTCAGTTTTATCTCTATTTTCTCATTTCTACCCCCCTCCCAAAAACTTGCATTCTGAACTTTATTGTAAGCAAATGTTTATTTGGCCTGCATATTTTTAAATGTTTTTAATGATTAGTCATAGGCTTATATGTCCAGTTAGATATAATTCAGTTACTTATTAAATAGGCACTATTCACTATTTGAG
>NW_026521844.1:0-220000 GCF_021234435.1 Artibeus jamaicensis
ACAGATGAGTCAATGCACGCTCTCGGAGATGAAGATAGGTTTCAAAGATCTCTAATTTTATTGATTACAAAATAATAGTCTAATTATAAATTTGGTGGCCAAGCTTTACCTGCGCAGGGGCGAACTCTCGGGGTGTCCAGAGACACGGTGCCCAAAAGGGCTGCAGATGAGAGTCGCGCCTGGCTCACAGACTACGGGGTTCTTATAGGGCAGAGCAAGCGAATGCGGGGTTACAGAAGCAGATGTGGCAGTTAGCTATTAGCCAGGTTGCTAAGTTAAAAAAACGGCGAAAGTCTCTAATTGGTGGTTGGGAGCTGGGGGTCTTATCTGGCAGGCCTTGGTCAGTTACCTTATTTGGCTAGGAATTTTAACCCAGCCGTTCCCTGACATTTATTTATTACCCAGTCTCAGGAACTGCAGATGCCTAACGGCTGTTTGTATGTTTCTACTACTAATGGCTATTACATTCCCCCCTCCGGTTAGGTAGCAGTTAAACCATTGACTGCCGGTCATCTTGAGGTAGGATAGTATATGGTTGGGACAATACCATAAGCTTGATGGCATCAATCCTGTCCCTGATGAATGCAAAAATCTTATTCAAGATCTAGGGTCCTGCAGTCAGGGCAAGCAATAGGATAAGTATAGGGCCAGCTAATGCGGAAATAAGCGTGGTCAGCCAAGGGGAAGCTTTAAACAGAGAGGCATTCCATGAAGAGGTCTGTTCCTCTTGTTCTCTTTCTTTTAGTCTCTTGGTTAGCATCTTTATGCTTTCTCTGATTACCCCCGAATGGTTGGCATAAAAACAGCACTCTTCCCCTAAGGCTGTACATAATCCTCCTTGTTATTACCTATAATTCTAGTGCTATTATTGTAAAAGAGCAGTCAGAAACTAAGTTTTTTCAACTTAAAATACTTTTATGTCTTTGCTCTTTACTTATACTGTCCTAACTCCGGGTACTGTAAATTAAGAAAGAATACACATCTGTGTTTCAGGTTGCTGGCACATCAGCTGTATCAGGCAGGATCTTTAGCCAATCCAAAGTTATGTGGCACTCCCTCACAGTCCACTGGCAAGAGGTCCTTTTTTGTACTAAGTTCTAGTCAAAGTCTCTCTTGCCTTCTAGGCTACACAGCCAAAGGGGGAACCCCAAAGCCACATGGGCCTCTTTCACCAAAGCTGCAGGGGTCGGCACCCCGCCTTAAACTGTGCGGTGCCCTCTTTCACCTGGGTAGTTTATCCCCTCATGGCCTGGAGTTGATCTTTTCCAAGCTCTGACACAGGCCTCCCCCCTTAGGGGCTCTGCTCTTAGCTATATCCTGGGTAAGTGACTTTATTTCCCCAGCTCTAAGTCTGGCTACACTATTTAACATATCTATGAAACTAGCTAAAAGCTATATGTCAAATAATTACTTTAGAGGTCAGCTGCAACCTGTTGTTATGTACAACATCTCTCACTGGCCCCGCTCTATTCGTCCCCCTCTCCCGGGGAGTGGTGAGTACACCTCAATATCTCTTGGATACCCCGAACCTTGGATCTTATTCTAAATCTTTTCTGGGGCTCCCCGTGGATGCACTCTGTATCAATATTCTTCCTTTTAGATTCATACTTACTTCATAATCATATAAAGGAAAAGGGACGGAGGTCTCATCTTCTTGTAACTTCTTCTAAGCTGGAAATGGACGTTGTCTCATTTACCCTTGGGTTGGGGTGCCCTGAAGGGGAGCAGCACGGAGGGAGTCTTTCCTGTAAGGGGAAAGACCTCACAGGGTCCCGGTCAGTTGGCTGTCACCCAGACATCACAGGCTTGGTGTCCAGGGGCTGGCATTACTGGACCGCTGTCACTCCGGTCAGGTCATATTCTGGAGGTGACAGATTAGGCAAGAAATTGGAAGCACAATTTAATTATAACTATTAATAGACAATGGTAGGCACTTCAGTAATGATTAGGAGTTCCCTCCTTTCAGGTTTCTGAGCCCTTTCTGTCCAAGCTATCAAGACAGAAAAGAGAAAATTAGTTCTAAAGTGAAGCCCATAAACCGCCCAAGTCTTTTACTAACCCAACTACTTAGTTCAGCCAAACCATTGAGTCTTAGTGGGGTAATGATGGAGATGGGCTCCTTAAGTGAGGCCTATCTCGCAACCAATCTCTCATAGGCATAGGCCCTATGAAAACAGAAGAACACATAGGTTAATTTACATAACCATCTCTAAACCAGTCTCTGCGCCTGTGAGACTGTCTTTTGGGAAGACATTCTATTGCAAGGTCCTTCTTACAATGACATTTAACAGTGGCAATTAGACAAGGTCCTTTGCACCTGTAAATTGTACATCTTTGGTGACATCACAAACCTGGTTTTAACTTTTAAATGAGAGCAAATTTTCAAGACAGTTAGCTGTACCATTCTGATGTCCAATGCTGAGCACTGTGATTTTCCTTGAACTATAATTTTTCTCCTTAAGATTACCCTCACCGTTATTACAGGGACTACTTTGGGTCCCGCTTTTGATTTTTGACTGTTCGTTTGCATAAACACACTAAGAGCAGCCTGGATCACTTGTGATCCTTAAGTCTGCTTTGCTGGAACTTATACTCACCCAGGGAACTCTTAGATTGACTTTTCAATATGCCCCTCAGGGCATAGCAGTGCCACACATCTAGCCTCGCCTGTACTAGTTGTTTCACTCAAATCCTTGAGCGTTCATTGTGCTTACAGGTTCCTTTTCAGCCATCTTTCAGGAAAGCAACCTTCATTCCTCCCCTGGAAAGACTGGCACGAACCACACAACTAGCTAAAGTACCAGGCTTTTCTTGTGGGCTTTCACTAGCTTCACAGGTCAATCCTAGTTCCTCTGAGCTTTCCGGTAATGACCAGAACCTATATGCCTCCTCCTTCAGGCGTGACATTTCAGTCAAAGTCCTGGCCAACAAAACCACTATTAATGGCTGGTCTTATTGAATTTATGCAAAGAAACCTTATAGTGTCATTATTCCTTCAGATAATGCCAAATTCCGGAGGGGTCAGGAGAAAAATACAAAGTATGATGGAAAATCTTTTTTCTTCTGATACCTATCAACATTGCATCTCTATGCTTTACACTTTTCATCACCAACTTTATATAATTCCTTTCTAAACTTTTGCAAACTTCTACAACCTTTTATATACTTTCTTCTATCTTCATAGCTTCTCACAGCCCTTCAGCAACATTCAAAAAAACTTTTACCTCTTATATATTTCTTCATTTTCATATCTTATACTTTCTTTTGTTTACTTTTTTTTACAGAGTATGAAGTTTTAACCTTTCCTGGAATCTTCAATTTCTTTTTCAGAGCAGATACAGAGCAAAACCTGAAACACAGAGTTCTGAAACAATATAGGTAGAGACATTCTCTCGCACCAATGCTTCTACTGGTGCCTCACAGAGACATGCTCCTTCAGGCCCGGTCTCTTGGCAGAGACACGCTGCTTTGCCTCAGGCTGAAGCACTCATCAGCCACAATTGACCCTTCCTGGGTCCCGGGTGGCAAAAGCATTCTCCCCAACCGGTTACAGTGACCTTCCTTAGGTCTTCAATACAGGTTTCTAATCAGAAACAGAACCGCACATGGGAAATTTGCTTTTTCCCATGAAACCAGAAAACAAGTAGTTGAAGTTTCCTTTACTCTAGGTTTAAAACTTTTATATCCTCTGTACATATTTCTGCTCATTTAGATCTAATTATCACTTTCTTTTAATCTTGGTTCCTTTCCCACACTGGGAAAGGCTGTAGTTAAACTCACTGCTTAAACTCAGTATGCGGCAGCTAAAAATCCCTAGTACTTCAGGTATCTTCTACTAAAAGTCTCTATATTTGCAGGGATATTTTTCACTTTTCTGAAGCTTAGACGTTGCAAATACCTTATAAATCAGGTGCTCACTCTTGGACTTCAATTCATGACTCTTTAAAACTAGAGCTATTCCTATTAGAACCAGTTACACAGAGAACCTGACTGCTGCAGCTAGAAACGTTTTGTACCCTAGAATGGCTGACCTTCGGAGCCCGCCGGCCCCCCGGAGGGAACCCCGAACCTATCCACAACCAGGGCAGTCCATGCCAAAGTCATGGGAAGCCAGGACACTCAGGTCAGCTCCCCTATATAGACAGATGACAGGAATTAGCTCAGAGCATGCCCCAGTGGCCGAGCCAGTGTGCAGGGGAGCAGGGACAACCGAGGGGCACCAGAGAGAAAGGGGCAAACGAGGTCCCAAGCCTGCTCCTAATCCAGAGACAGCCCATCCGCCGTCCCAGCGGCTCTATCTAAGCCTCCCACACACTAGGACCCCTTGGACTCTTATCATATGAATGAAAGCACTCCTAGCAGACTTCACAGGTTCATTAGCAAGCTTTTTGTGACGCCAGATTTCTCCTAACTCTAGCAAGGCACGGGAGTTGCACCTCTCCCCAGTAGGCATTCAGGCCTAAGGAGATCGAAGTCAGAAAGCGCTTCTCCCAGAATATACGGGGACTCAGGGCTTTGTCAAAGCTGGGGGGGAAGTCCCACTCGCTACCGACTTCTGACCAAGCTCTGGGGGGCAGGGAGAGAAACCCAAGGCAGTGCCTGCCACCAGGGAGTCTCGCACTCCAGAGGTCGTCTCTCGCCCCCAGACCCTAAGGGCAGCGGTACGATTCCAAAATCAGGCAAAGTGGTCAGCAATATCTCCTTATTCTTGTTTATAAGATCAAATCAAAATAGGCCTGTGAAATCTGCTATTTGCTATTCTCGAATGCAATTACAAGGAACAATTTCTATATACATTATAGAGCACAAACAGGAATTAATTAAGGCATTTCTGGGTTGTTATAACTCAAATTCTTAAATCTAGTCAGTTGAAAAATCATATAAACACATGGGATACATAAAAGTAACAGGTTTGGTTACATTTCAATTTTGGAAGAATTAGCACAGACTTTACAAAGTTACTTTCAGCATGAAGAATCTGAAAACACTCTTGCTTGTTTGCAGCATTAATTTAGTCTCTTTAAAAGTCTCTCTTAGGTGACCACTCCAGGGGCGCTGGTTGGAATTCCACACAGCTTGGAGAAATCTGGAGCTAAAGGTCATTCAGAAAGGCAAACAGCACACTCCCCTCTCCGAGCTAAGAGTTAAAATGGCCAATAAATCACTCTCGGGGGGGAAAGGCTCAAGACTCTTTCAAAGTATGATGAGCTCGTCTTACAATTGCCAGACCAGTTGAATTACCAGGTCCTCACTGGCAAACATTTTAGAACTTAAAATTCCTCACGCCTCAAGCTGCGGCAGCAGAAAACTCACTTCAGTGCCTGCCATCAGCCCCGCCCACTGGCTGAAACCCTACCCGTTGCTAGGAAACAGCCAGCGGGGCCTGCCGCCCTAGTCAGCCTTCCAAATCTCCCCCGCAGTAGCCTGGGGGGGAAGGGCTGCCAGCCACTGAAGTCAGCACGGACTGGGAGGGGGTTTACAGTATAGCACTCCTAAAGAAAATCCAGGTCTCCCGCTAGCAGGGAAACCTGCTCTAGGCTAGACAGTTCGACCAGCCCGTTGCACACTGGGGACTGCCTGTCCTGCCCTCAGCCGCCAGGCCCCTGGCTCCCGCCCTCCGACCCTGTCTCCGGGGCTGGGGAGGGGGAAGCAGTCGCTCGGAGGAGCTACCCAGCACCTCGGCAATCCCGTCTGTCCCGAGGAGACAGCCTCCCGCTCCCGCCCCGCCACCTGGGGTGCCGATAAGGGGAAGAGGGGAGGGTGCGAGGACGCGAGAAGTGTGCGCGCTTTTCCAATCAGTGAGCGAGGGTCCCAGCATTGCCGACTGGGAGAACTCTGGGGGCAAAATACTCATCTCGTCAACACCGGCGTGGCCTCCGTGCTGCTTTGTTTCAACCAGTCAGATTCCTCGGCACTGGCGCCCGCGGACCTAGCTGGCGCGCGCGCACGGGCGCTGGCCGTCGGTCACCGGTGGCGGGACAGGGTGGCTCTCCCGCGGGCCGGGGCGCGCGCACGGGCGTCAGCGGCCAAGGTGGGGGCGGAGGCAGCACAGCGCGGCGCGCATCTACCGGCGCTGCGCGCTAGCGCTACGAGCCCTTTGGGCCCCGGCGCGCAGCAAGGTGGGGACCGAAACCCGCCCGCCCGGGCCTGGCGCGCTGCCATCAGTGGTGGAGAGGCCCGCTCGCGGCCGGCGCTGGTCGGCTGGCCAGCCGGCCGGGCCCCTCTTCGATGCCTGTAAAACTTTTGCCTATTGGGAGGGGGTGCGGAGGGCGCTATTTAGTTGCAGGGCTCTCGTCTTCTTGCAGCGCGATCCCTCCGCCTGTAAGACCTTTGGAAGCTCAGAAACCAGTCATAGTTTTAAAATCACAAATTAGACATAGAAACACAAACACTGAAACACATCCGTAACAAACAAAGACTTCACAGACACTGTTTCTCCTCTCACACAGGCGAACCGCGGTTCTCACACAACTTCAGCTCTTTCACTCATTCAGGGGGGCGCAGGCGCTGCGCAGGCGCTTTTCGGTTAGAGCGCGGAAATCGTAAGTGATCTCCTGCCGTAACCTAAACAGACGGGGGGGGCACTCCAGTTCTCCCCCCCCATTACCAGAATAGAGCACAAAACTCTACCAGACGGGGACTGCAGTTCCCCTACCAGACGGGAGCGTAAAGCCCCAACCCCATGGGAGCGTCCTCCCAGTTCTTGGGGTCCCCTGTGCGGAATTTCCGGCAGCGTCCCACCTTTTCCGCTTCAGGGCTCCGATGGCCGCGACCTTCCCAGATAGAGATCTCTCACAGATACCAGATACTTACCGGGCCGGCATACAGATGGGTTCTCCGAGGGCACGTGCGTATCTCGGTGGAACCTCCAAATGTTGTAGGCAACAGATGAGTCAATGCACGCTCTCGGAGATGAAGATAGGTTTCAAAGATCTCTAATTTTATTGATTACAAAATAATAGTCTAATTATAAATTTGGTGGCCAAGCTTTACCTGCGCAGGGGCGAACTCTCGGGGTGTCCAGAGACACGGTGCCCAAAAGGGCTGCAGATGAGAGTCGCGCCTGGCTCACAGACTACGGGGTTCTTATAGGGCAGAGCAAGCGAATGCGGGGTTACAGAAGCAGATGTGGCAGTTAGCTATTAGCCAGGTTGCTAAGTTAAAAAAACGGCGAAAGTCTCTAATTGGTGGTTGGGAGCTGGGGGTCTTATCTGGCAGGCCTTGGTCAGTTACCTTATTTGGCTAGGAATTTTAACCCAGCCGTTCCCTGACATTTATTTATTACCCAGTCTCAGGAACTGCAGATGCCTAACGGCTGTTTGTATGTTTCTACTACTAATGGCTATTACAGTTCCCAGTACAAGATGATGAGAGGAGTGTTAGGTCAGAGTTGCTCAAGAAACCAGATGGATTCAGGAAGCCTGGGAACAGGGTTTGTTAATGGGGAATAAGAGAAAAAGTGGAGAAAAGTGAAGATCCATTCAGTTGTTCTTAGGGTGGGGTTTGTAAGTACAAAAACCTATGTGGGTAACTGGTTGGGGTGTCAGAGTCCAATTGGCTAGAGCTGGTTGCTGGGTGCCATTTCTGCTGACCACTGTTCTTTATACATCTCATTGTAACAGGGTGCAGCCAAGAGGGGGTACAAAAGGGGATTTGGAATGGGGTCCAGGAGTCAGTGTGTCCAGGAAATATTAGAAAGACATATAAGATGTCCTCACCCCTTACTTCCCACAGGTGTTAGCTGGGGGAAGGGACAAATGGAGCAGGGCCATTGAGAGCTATTTTGCATAGCAATAGTTTCACAGATAACCTCTGGCAGGGTAATTTAACATATCTATAACTTTTAACTGGTTTCATAAATATGTTAAATAGCTGTGGCCAAGCTTTGAGCCAGGGAGAAGGGAGTGGCTTCTACCCAATATGTAACTGGGAGGCAACTGCCGGCCCCACCCCCACCCCCGTTACAGCACCTACGTGAGAGCTTGGAGAGGACTGGCTCCATGCCATGGGGCCACACCTGCCCAGACTCAGGATGGCAGCCCAGTAAACTTGGAATAATACAGGAATGCTGGCAAGTATAGCTGATTATAGGAGGAGTCGAAAATGGGGCTGCAAAGGAGGATTGGCGTGGGGATTTAAAACCCAGACAGGCAGCCATAAGAGAGAACCACATGGCTTTGCCAGATTAGGGACCCCCACAGCCATGTGAGAAGGAGAGGGAACCACATGGCTGTGGCAGTGCAGAGAGGGGCACCACTCGGCTTTGCCAGAGTGCAGACCACTGAAGCTCTGGTAGAAGAGGACCACTTAGCTTTGGGGTGCTACCTTTGGCCATGTGGCCTGGGAAGCAGGAGAAACTTTGCCTGGAAGAAGGGTGAAAGAATTCTTTGCCAGTAGACCATGAGAAGGTGCCACATGACTTTCGATTAATTAGAGACTGTGACATAGCTGATGGTGCCAGCAGCTTGAAACACGGACTTGTGCTTCTTTTCCTGAGTTAAGGTACCCCAAACTAGGGCAGGGGGAAAGAAAGCACTGTGGGCATCTGTGGTTATCCTGAATGACTTTGATATTTTAATGGGGACATTGAGGCACTACTTCAAGTCTGTATAGCTTTAAATAAACCTTTCCTTTCCTTTTCAGAAATCTCTGGCATTGAGAGATGTCTGTGATCTGGTGGAGGACAGACAAGCCTCGTAGGTGGTCAGGACAGTATACGGTCCTGGGGGGGGAGCAGTTGTTCTGTAAATGTTTTTGACATCCCTGGGGGGGCCAAATATTGCCTCCCCCCCAACTTGGACCTCTGTTCTGCAACATCATCAGCCTCTGGTTAAAGCTGCATCCTGCTATGCCAGATAGGATGACCCCAGACCCCAGTGTAAGCCGGGCATCTGTTTGTCCTGGGTAGAGTCTGCAGGCAGTTTCCCAGGCCACAGTTTCCTGTCTGGTGATTTTCCATTCCTCCCAGGCTTGCCTAAGTCAGTCAAGGAGGAAGTCACATGACTTATAGTTGAAATCTTAAAAAGGATATCTTGAAAAAATATTGCATATGAAATGATAAATTTTTCATGCTATCGATGGGGAAAAGAAATATATCAGGTACATTAGATATAACTTAAACTGATTAAATAATCAAATTTTTCATAACCTAATATGGTTGAAGCAGTTGCTGGAAAACTGTGGGGTCATTTTTTTTAGGTTCAATTTAAAAGAAAACACACAAAGCAATACAGATGTAGACATATTGAAATGCAGGAGGCTAGATACAAATGAAGTATAATGCTCCAAAAACCAAATGTTATCTTTTCCATTATTAAGTGATAGTTTTTGTGCATGTTTCTTACTATTTAACATTTATTTACATGTGGGTAGATTTAAAAATCAGCCAACACTAGAAGGATAACCCTAGTGTTATCTTGGAGAGTAGACTGAATTTCGCTGCGGAGTGAAATTGATACAGGGTGCAGCCAGAGGGGGACCCCAAAAAAAGATTTGGAATGGTGCCCAGAATTCAAAGTGTATAGGAATATTGGAGAGACATATAGGATGTCCTCACCCCCCCCCCAGGGGGAAGGGACAAGTAGAGCCAGGGCCATTGAGAGCTGTTTTGCATAGCAACAGTTTTGCAGCTAACCTCTAGAATGATTATTTAACATATCTATAACCTTTAACTGGTTTCATAGATATGTTAAATAGCTGTGGCCAAGTTCGGAGCAAGGGAGAAGGAAGTGGCTAGTACCCAGGATGGAAACTAGGGGCTGTGCCCCTGAGTGAGAGCCCCTACGTGGGAGCTTGGAAAAGATGGGCTCCAGGACATGAGGAAATAACTGCCCAGGTGAAAGGGAAAACCACACAGCTTTGCCAGAATGGAGATCCCTGCAGCCAGGTGAAGAAGAAAGCCACATGCTTTTGGTGGAGTGAGGACCCCTGCAGCTTTGGTAGAAGAGGCCCATGTGGCTTTGGGGTGCCCCCTTTGGCTGCATGGCCTGAAAAAGCAAGAGAGACTTTGACTGGAACTGGGTACTAAGAACTCTTGCTAGTGGACCATGAGAGGGTACCACATAATTTTTGGATTAACTGGAGAGCCTGCACAGTGACACAGCTGATGGTGCCAGCAGCCTGCAACACAGACGTGTGCTCTTTTCCTGATTTACGGTACCCGGAGTTGGGACAGTGGGAGAAGGGAGCTGTGTGGGTGTAGGTGTATACTCTAAAGGACTTTGATATTTTAGTGGAAGTGTTAAGCCTAAATAGCATTAAATAAACATTTTGTTTCCTTTTCACAAATCTCTGGCATTGAGAGATGTCTTTCCAATTGTCGGTGGACAGAAGAACCCAGTAGATATTAGTATTCTGTCCTTGGGAGGGGCCCTCTGTTCTGTGGCAGTTTTTGGCATCCCTACGTGGGCCAAGTATTGCCCTCCCCTTGGACCTCTTGTTCGGTAACAAAATTACATTGTTCCCAAAATAGAGTGCTCTTTCTTCCCTATTGGTGGCTCACTCAGGATCTCATTCACTTCAAAACAGTTAGCTTCAGGATTGCCTCACGTTAACCTGCAAATGTGAGTGACAGCTTCAAGGTGTACCTCAAGAATGAATACAATTAGTTAATTATTGAAATAATGGAGTTGTCCATTGAACATCAATTAACCACTTTTATTTGAAGAAATGTTCCACATCTCCCTCAAAATACCAATTTTAATGGGTATGTCTAAATCACCTTTAACACAATTTAAAGTAATCATTAGCTGAAAGAATAATTTATATGAGTTTTCTCACAGAGTGAGGGTAAAGTAACTTGATTTTATCAAATAAAGTGCTACAATTTCTGCCTGAGTTTTGCTGCAGGAAGCAAAAGAATTCTCCCAATTTAGCTATTGTTACAGAGGTATTAGGAAAATGACAAAAAGATTGAATCACTCTAAGAAGTGAATGGGTGAGATCTCCACCCACTGCCCTCAGGGGTTTTTGCATTTTCAATGAAAAAAAAATTAATGGTGTCTCTTCAGGGAAAATGACATAGCAAAATGAAAAAAAAAGTCAAGTAATGATGAGATATTTTTGAACTGGGATACAATTTTTGAACTTAAATTTTAACCATTTCAAAGTCTATCTCAGTCCATTTGGGCTGCAATAACAGAATGCCATTGACTGGGTGGCTTATAAAACAGAAATGTATTTCTCACAGTTCTGGAGGCTGGGAAGTCCAAGGTCAAGGCACCTGCAGATTGCAGTCTGATGAGAGCCTGCTTCCTGCTTTGCCTAAGGCAGTCTTCTTACTATAACCTCAATCATTGACTAAAAGGCCAAGGGAGCACACTGGAGTCTCTTATATAAGAAAAGTAATTTCTTAAGGACTCAGCCCTCACGACTTAACTGAAGCCAGAGGGCGAGGAGGCCAACAGAGGCAAGTTCTTGTCCCTACTGAGGAAACAATTCCAGTTTGAGACAGAGAGATTTAGTAAAGCATGGCAGATTTTTTTGAAGTGATAATACCTACATATTCCAGAAGGAAGGCAGTGCTGGCCTACTCAGAGTGAATCCGCCTGTGGGGTCTGGATGGAGGTTTTGATTTGCCAGGGGCAAGGGGGAGGGAAGGGGCTGGTTCCTGGTCTCTGGTGCTGGGAGGGTGGTTGTGGGCACAACTTCTCTCAGTCACTCTTTCTGCAGATGGTGGCTCTTGTTTTTCTGTGAAGATCTGGAGGGTGGAGAGGCTTCACAACTTCCCTGTACGTCAGCATGGCTGCCAACTCTGGCTGAGACTGGTATTTGATTGTCTCAGCTATTCTTACCCCAGGAAATTGGGAGGGTGGCAGTGAGGGAACACAAGTCACATCCTCAACGCTCTGAACCAAAAGGTCAGGAATGGGGGAACAGGTCATATCTGCAATGTCCTAACCTAGAAAGGGAGGGGAGGGGTAGTTTCTGGCCACTGTTCCCTGTAGTAACTTTCTTGCCTCACCATTCAAAGGCCTTCCCACCAAACACCATCACTTTGGGGAACAGATTTCCACATAGAAATTTTGAACTACAGTGGACTGTTTTCTATATTAGACACTTGGTAGGGCTTTATTGTTCACATGTTCTTTATATGTGTATGGTTCTCTTGTGGGAAAACTTGTTTTTAGGAAAATCCTCTGAGGAAACAGAAACTTTAAGAAAATGAGGGGTGTTCTTCTACTATAAACAAGTTATATATTCTTACTTGGGTTAATTTCTGCTTTTTTAATAAAAAATAGGAAAGAAAAAATTAACTGTATTAAAGGTTTGCATTTTAAACTGTCTTTTGAAAATTGTTGGTATGTTATTTAATTTGAAACTTACTCCAGTGACTAGGTAAATGAAAATATTTCTTCTCTTTGTCCCCTACTCCTTCGCTTCATTATGTGGTACTGATGACAAGTTTTTCAACTAGACTGCAGCCAGCAGGCTTGAGCATCGCCTGCCAGAAGTGATTAATACCAATCAAAGAGAGTTTGTTCAGTTGGAAAGACTGGCAGAAAACATTTGTCATCTTCTCAAGGAATTAGAGTTCCAGATTGGCTCTGTGCTTGAGATAAACAGGATATAAATGCATTTGCTCCAACGTTCACCTTGTTATCACGTTTCCTGAGCCTAATTTCCCAAGCAATGACAGTAACTGTACCCTCACTTTTCAGTGGCCTTCATATTTACATTGCAAACATTTAAAGTCTTTCCTAAAAATTCTGATGCCTAAATCTTAAAATTAGGGAGAAATCAGTTAACACCTAGCAGGACAAAATGTTCCCCTGAAAGTCTTTCTGAGATCCCTTCTTAGACAATGAAAAATAAATCAGATACCAGCCTCACACACTGAGTCATTCTTCTTTCCCTAGGTTGCAACTTTATACTTTTTTAACATTCCCAGGGAAAAATGCTAGGAGAGTTTTGTGAATAGTACCACTGCTTCCATTTCAAAGGGGTGAAACTGGGTAGCTGAGATAGACCCAGAGAGGAAAGAAGGAGGACAACGAGAACAGGAATGGAACATTGCCATTCTCTTAAAGCTCCTCTTACCCCCTCAGTGGCCTTTGAGGCAGGAAAGTTAGAATAAAGAACAAAGGCCTCAAGCTCTACCCCTCACCTTTTCTCCCCCCCGGCTGCAACATCACAGAGGAGAGTTTTTACTGACCTGTTCCTCAATTTCCTATAGTTGAGACAAACAAAAATCAATCTCAACCAGATTTGGTAGTCGCATTAACTTAAACAACATGGCCATTATAATACCTTCAGAAAACATTTGCACTGTGGTTTTGGGGCCACTCTGCTCAGACCTTTCCCCAAAACTGCCATAACAGTTGTGGGGTGGAACAAAAAGAAATCACTGTCTGGAGAAGAGGGATAAGGACGAGCCACAGCCAGGGTCACCCCACCAGTGTCAGAAGCTGAGGGCCACTCTATCCATCATCCCCTTGCCTACGTTAATAAAAAGTTCCACCCAGACCCCCTGGCTGGTGGTCTTGTTCTTCAGTCTCCCGCTCTCACTTCTGGAATGCATACTTTAGATTTAATAAATTTACAGTGTTTTGCTCAATCAAAAAAGGATTTTGGATCCTACTGGTTACAATGACAAGACCCTGGGCCCGGGTATCAGGTTGAGCCACCAGGTGGCCTCTCTGAGGGACCCCCGGCATTGCCCCCACTGACCTACTCCAAGCCAGGCACTCTCAACCCTCCACTGAGGTTACAATTAAAAATAAATGTTAAAATGGCATTTTTGATATAATAATTTGACATCTCCTTAAGGCTATGTGGTAGCTTCCCACTGACTAAACCAAGATCACCGACAAAAAGAGAAAAACATACACAGAGAGCACAGAACATTTCCTTTACTGAGCACACATTTACCCAGAGTTCACCTTACATGTCCAGGCCCACAAGGGCTCACTGACTAATGGGCTGGACAGAGCAAAACTCCATCTTCACGATATCTTACATCAAAATACATGTGTTCACAGAGCCACAAAAGGTGTCTGGAAGGATACTTGATCTGACTACTAGAGAACAAAAGGTAAGGACGTTCCATCTAGACCAGAGATTTTCCCCAGGAGTTCCATGGCATACTGGTGTACCACAGCATTTTTAAAACAAGCAATACCTGACTATTTAATCAGGGATGGTGGCCTCTTTTCCTGGTCAGGAAAAGCTTAGATTGTCAAATAAAAAGATGATAATAGCCAACACAACAATAGGTATCCAATGTGAATGGATTAAAATTATACGTATTTTTGTCAAAATGTTGTGTGTGTGTGTTCTGCAGAATTTTAGTAATTAGTTTATGTATACCATGAAGTGAAAAAGGTTGAGAATCACTGATCTAGACTAATGGAATAATCGGAACAAAAAGGAGGCATGGACCAGCAGGGCAAAGTTAGAGAATGAAAAGTGGTCCAGTTCGCCCACTGATGACAGATGGTGAGAGGAACAGAAAGCAGAGTTCAGATCTTAGCATTTGTCATGATAGGAACGTGAACGTAGCGAAGAAACTACCTTCGAGACACTACCAATCAAAGGTAGTGAAGACACTCTCAAATCTTAGAGAGATTTTAAACTGGAAGCGATACAGTTAAATTTGCATAACACATGGTTAATCATTGTCCATTTAAAAATAATGTGGTTTAAGCACAGACCACAGTATGGGGATTACCAGAGAGAAAGAGGATGAGGGGAGTAGAAGAAGGTATAGAGGTGACAAGTGGGGACGGAAGGAGACTTGACTTTGGGTGGTGAACTCACAATGCAATATACAGATGATGTGTTATAGAATTCTACACCTTCACCTATGTGATTTTATTAACCAACGTGACCCCAATAAATTTTTAAAAAATTTACGGAAATGGTTTGGAGGAAAAATAAGCAGAAGATAGTTTAATGCAATTTTCTACGGGAGAAATTATGAAAGCATTGTGGCAACGGGAACAGACATTTTCAATTCATATTTTTAATATAGAAACCCAATCAACTAATATTTATACATAATGTGGCTTCTTTTCTAGTTAGCCACTGCACAGATCTATGCAATGTAGCAACTGTCAAGTGATGTTGTTCTCCTGAGATTCCTACTCTGAAGCACTCGGGGGCTGCAGTCTGGGGGAGCACCTTCTTCTCCATGGAAGAGGCAGTGGCCAGGTGCTTGCATGTCCCATGAAGCAAACCGGGCAATTAGTTAATAAAGTCAAGCCAAATATTATTCTATCCTCTGATTACATTAAAGTATGAAAATGCTTAAAATTCGTTTTACCTAAAAATTCTGCTTTTGACTTGATCACTGTCACTTTAAAAACAAACTGAGAAGTAGCTATAAATTGCTATGTAATATAATTCTTCAAATGAGACACAAAATAATCTTAAAATTCAGTTTATGACCTTTCAGTAAGCTTTGGGTTCCTGCTTGTGACAGAAGCTTTAAACAGTTTCTTAGTAAAAAGATTTTAGAAAAATCACAAGTAGGAAACTCTGAAAGTGGAAGGTCAGAGTTAGCACTTTAGGTACTTACCAAAAGGCATGTGTTGCCTGAAATTGTTTACTCAAGTCAAGAACCTTTATTAACCGCATTCTTTTCTCTGGAAGATAGGATTCAACTATAAATTATTTGAATAGGCTACAATTGCCACATTAATTTACCAAGACTTTCATCCTCCTACACTAAAGTGTATTTCTTAATACAACTCAAAAGCCATCAAGTACCTTATCCAACCTATTCCCCGACTCTAAATGGGATTTGACATTACAAGGTCAGCCTTGCTTTTCCTCATAGATGACTAACAAATTTACGGAGACATAAGTTCACTGTTCTCGCATGGATCACTGTGCAACAGACCAGTGGTTTTTGATTGTGACATTTAGGTTTCAGTTATTAAATGAAAATGGAAACTCAGGCTGTTACAAATCGCTTATCACCTAAACCATGATCCAGAGAGATACCCACCCAGAAGGAAAGCAAACATGTGTGCAGGTTTCAAGAGGGAAACTTGGCCAATAATTTCACATCATTTTATAAAATTTTATGCCATTTAAAAATTAGGATAAATTAAAATGTTTACAGTCAACATTTCACTGATTAACATGAAATTCTTCTTTGAAATTATGATGTGATTTTCTGAAAAATTTCACAAAGCTAATATTCATAGCACAAAAATTAATATTTATAGCATTATAGTCTGTGTCATATGCTAACCTCTTACTAAATCCAACAACTTGAGAGCAAGAAAAACAAATTGCCTTATTACTGGGGGAACCAAGCAAGGGAAGAGAAAATCCATGTGAGTCTCCAGGGAAAAGGTGATTCATAGTTTACAGGCTTGATCTACATTAAGTCACACATTCTAATGAAGCTACTCATGTATTTCAATGTGACCAGATGCAGGCAAACTTTAACTTAGGACAAGGGATTTAGAAATAGCTTTTTCATAGGAAAAATCAATAGTGGCATATTATGTCACAAGCCACCATTTCAACTTTTGCTTCCTAATTCAGATCAACTGGCAAGTGATCTGGTCTAGACAGGTGCCACGTCTTATTTATGTACCTACTATCATAATTGCATTTCTTTTCTTTGCTTAGCAAGTTTCCCATGCTTAAAAATAGTAGCCTCACCTATCCTTCATCCCTCACTTATACTTTATTGTTCTGCCTTCACCTCCACAATTGCGTAAATGTGTTGCCAATATATTTTTATATTTGATCATAAATTTGAAAACATGTTTTCTATTGAAAGCATAGACAACTCATAGCATGTGTTATAATGCTCATTGAGTATAGGTAAAAAGCACTAAACAATCCCTTTCCTGATGCATGACTCATACAATTTTAATACAAATGTACTAAGAACATAGTATATACCGGGTACTAGGGATCAGAGAAGCAAGAAATAGACAAAACTTCCTGTAATGTTCTTTCTAGTGGGGGGCAAAACACTTAAAAATTACAACACAGATAATAGATACTATAGATCACTTACCCAATATTCATTCTTCCCTTCCTTTTCTAAATAGAACTATAATTTTTTGAATTATTCATAAATATTTCATGAGGCCAGGGATCCAGAGTATTTCTTCATTAGCCTAAGCCAGTGATCTTCAACTGGGAGTGGGTTTGCCCTACAGGAGACCTTGGCAATGTCTGGAGATGTTGTTCATTGTTACAACTCGGGGGGGGGGTGGTGATGTCTAGTGTGTAGAGTCCCTGGATGTTGCTAATGCCCTTCCTTGCACAGAGCAAAACTTTATCTGGTCCAACATGTCAATGTCGCCATCACTGAGGAACCCTAGACAAAATGGAGGTAAGTGGAATTCATGCTTGAGATTACAGTTTTGTTCTAGCATCTGCCATTGGTCCAGTTGTTCTCATAAGAATAATGGGAAAAGGGCTTTCTCCTTCCTCCTTTATATCAGAATAAGGAGATATTTTACTGTTATTTCTTGCAAATACCTTGGGTTCTGTAGACACTTGAACAAACAATAAAACCAAAACCAAAGAAACATGCAAAACCCAACTGTTTTGCCAAGAGAGAACCAGAGCCTTGATAATAGCATCTTTTGGTGGTGGTGGTGGGGTAGTATTGTAAAATAATACATTTCATCATTATTCAAATTATTTGTGTCAGGTTTTCTGTTACAAGTGAAAAGTCCTCTAAGCAAAGATACCATTAAAATATATTTATATATTTGGACCTAAGGGAGTATGAAGAAGAAACAACTGGTAAAGCCTAGAAAAGTCTGAATGGTCTCTCCAAGGAGGTGGTGTCTGATTTCAGTCCCATCAGCCAGATGAAAGATATTACAGATGAAGTGAGCAGCTTATACAAAATCCTGAAAACAAAAGAGGATATGATGGAACTCTATGCAGCAGAAAGAAAGAAGGACCTCCAGGCTTTTTTGACAGCATAGATGGAACTGGAGAGCATAATGCTAAGTGAAATAAGCCAGGCAGTGAAAGACAAATACCATATGATCTCAACTTTAACAGGGATCTAATCAACAAAACAAACAAATAAGCAAAATATAACCAAAGACACTGAAATTGAGAACAGGCTGACAGTGACCAGAAGGGAGAGGGGAGAGAATTTCAGGGGAAGGGTTTGAAGGAACTAGTATAAAGGACGCATGGACAATAACAAGGCAGGGTGGAAATGGGAGTGTGATGGAGAGGTTTGGTGGGATGGGCTGAGATGGGGGTAAAGAGCAGAAAACTGTACTTGAACAACAATTAAAATGTAAACAAGAGGACACATTGAACAAGCTATAAGAAATTCGATGTAGATGGAAGGATGAATGCATGGATTATGGGTGACACAAGAGAATGACCTAAAGATTTGCTGGAGATGGATTCTGAAGGAACCTGTGTGCCACGATGAATATTCAAAACATTTTATTGAAGCCACAGGGAAACACTAAACGTTATAAGCCTTAGAGTGATAGGATCAGATTTGCATTATTAAGATCATTATAGCTGTGCTGTGAAACCTAGAATAGAAACAGAAAAATAATCAAAGGAACCAACTCTGTAAGGGGCTTTTATAGAAATCTAATAAGGTGTTGAAAGCTGGTCCTAAATTTGTGACAGGAGTAGAGAGAAGAGGATAGATAACATTAGTGATAGAAAGGAGATCGGACTTGACACAATTTACTAATTTCCTGGTGGTAGAGCTGAGGGAGAGGGGCAGATAAATAATGAAAATGGGAATCATGATCCAAGAAACTTAATAGAAGGGGTACATTCACTCACTGTGGAGTTCGAGTGCCAAGATGTGAGGAAAGTGATGGGTTAGACTGTTCATCTATTGAGATTGAGTCAGATTGTCTGTTACTTAGGTGAAAAGTCTTCTGCTACTTAAGGGAAAAGCTGTCTGTGGCAGGGCCCTAGAGATTTGTAGGGAATGTCTCACAGGAAATACAGGGTAACAAATAACTACTTTCATTTCTTAAAATCATAAGTGTTGTAGTAGAAAGAATAATGCCCCCCACCAATGTACATCTTAATCCTGGGATCTGTGTAGGTTACTTATCAGGCAGAGTTCTCTAATGAAACAGAACCGATAGTGTGTGTGTGTGTGTGTGTGTGTGTGTGTGTGTGTGTGGAGAGAGAGAGAGATTTTAAAAAATGAAATAGGCTCATGCAATTATGGAGGATGACAAGTCCCAAGATCTGCATAGTCAGCTGGCAAATTCAGTGCACAGTAGAGCCAATGGTTTAGTTCCAATCTGAGCTGAAGACCTGAGAACCAGAATAAACAATAATGTAGTTCCAGGTCAAAGGCTGGGTTGCTCAAGAACCAGGAAGATCTGAAGTTTCAGTTCAAGTCTGAAGGCAGGACCAAAAGCTGATATTTCAATTTGAGAATAGACAACAAGAGGAATTCTCTTTTATATAGCCAAAGGTCAGGAGTTTTGTTCTGTTCAGGCTTTAAATTGATCGGTTCTGGCCCACCCAGAACTGGGAGGGCAATCTGCTTTACACAGTCTAGAAATAATCTCATGCAAAACACCCTCAGAGACACCCAGGATAATGTTTAGCCAGATATCTGGGCCCCCAGTGGCCCAGTCAAGTTGGCCTAAAATTAACCATCACAGTCACCTTTACATGGCAAAAGGGAATTTGCAAATAAATATAATTAGAATCTTGAGACAGCATGATTATCCTGGATCATTTGGGCGAACACGATATAATCAAAGAGTTCTTGTTAGAGGGAATAAAAAGGGTCAAAGTCAGAGAAGAGATGTAACAATAGAAGCAGACTTTGAGTTGAATGCTTTGAAGGTGGAGGCAAGGGCCAGAAACCAAGAAAAGCAGCCAGGCTTCCAGAGTTTAAAAGGCAAGAACCTACAGCACCTGGGACCCAGAGAAGGAAATAAAAGGAAGAACCCTACTGACACCTTCGTTTTATGACTACTGATGTTTAAAACTGTAGGAAAGTAAATTTGTGTTATATTTCAGCTTGTTGTAGTTCATTGTACCAACAACAAGAAGTTAATATATATAATGAACTTTTGGATGGAGAGGTCAACAGGAAAATATACATCACAATATTAATGTTTCTATAAGCACAACTAATTTAATCACACTTGCGAATACCTTTGTTGAACACCTTGCCTGTCTTCTTTTAGTTAACACAACACTCTCTTGAGCTGGGACCCTAATATTTTTCTATTTCATGGATGTTAAATTAAAATGAGGAGTTGAAGGAGCAGAGACAATGTTACAGACTGGCAGAAATGGAATGCTTAAGAAGAGAATGAAAAACTATGTATATTATGGATTTTAGAGTACTGAGGTGAGAGTAATTACATTTTTTTTTACTTTATAATCTCGGACTTCTACTAACATACCATATTACAACTGTGTGATGAAGGAGAAAGCAATGCCTGAGGGATTTCTAGTGCACAGTCAAGGGTTCCTAAAGCTTAATAGCAAGTCATATAGTATTAGGCAAATATCATTCAACGCAAGTTCCCTGTCTTTTTGCTCTTGTAAGACTTGATTCAAGTGTTCTTTAATTTTTTTCTTACTCATGCTTTGCAATGAGTATAATGCAAATATAAAACTTTGTAAGTTCTAGATGATTAAATTTTAATAAATTTATGTTGCTGGATTTTAAGTCAGTTACTCTTGCATTTTCTTACTATGTTTAGGTACTGAGTTCTAAACAAATTTGTGTGAGCAGTAATAAGGTTACTGCTGCATTTTGACTACTTATATTTATTTCTATTATAGATGCAACCATCAGCCACTGAGGCATAACCACAATATTTCTGACTATGGAAGAGCTCTAGCCATAATATTATATACGTGTTTCCTCTTTCACATAGTTTACAGAATGCTTACTACATTTTCTGTCTTGTTCAGTAAACTCTACACATGAAAAGCCTCCCTCTCCAGATCTCTGCCTTTATAACGAAAATAGCTCTGGCCTGGTGGGGTGGCTCAGTGTCCTCTCCTGTACCAAAAGATGGAGTGTTGGGAGGCAACTAATCCATGTCTCCTTCTCACATGGACCTTTTTTCTCTCTCCCTTTCTCTCTCTCTAAAATCAATACAAACATATCCTCAGGTGAGAATTAAAAAATAAAAATAAAATGCAAAATTTGTATTATTCTTGCTACATATTTTTTTCAAACCAAATTTGTTTAAATGATCTAATTTGTGTGAATTATGTCCAAATGTGACTAATCAGTGATTTAACAGGTGCTGAACAACTTTTTCTCTAAAAGGCTACATGGTAAATATTTTTGGCTTTGCAAGCCTTATGATCTTTATCACAACTACTCAACTCTGCTACTGTAGCATGAAAGCAGCCATTGACAGACAATATATAACTCAGTGGGTGTAGCTGCGTTGCAATATGTTGCAACCGATCATGGTAGATACACTCTTGCCTCCCGGAGACCAAAGAAAGTGGGCAGAGCCATGGGGATGCTTGACATGGTTTTATTCATGGGTGAGCCATACACACTGCAAACTGCTTGTCTATCTGCACGTTTCATGTTGTGGCCCACGCTCCCCAGTGTGGCACCCATCGTGGCACTTGTCTCCTTGCATGTCACTCATTATCATCATCCCCGGCAGGGAGTCCCTATCTGTTTAAGTACTAGAGGGGAACAAAGCCAGCAAGATGCCAGAAATTACATAACATAACATAATTCTGCTCATCTGAGCCCACTTCATGTTATGGGAACAGTTTATTGGACCCAGTCTCAAGCCTATAAGAACACTGGTTATCAGGACCTTTCAAGGCTGTGGAAACACTGCTTCCCTCAGCTACAGAGGCACCTGGGTGAGGAATGCAGACTGCCTCCACTTACCCTACATACAATAAAATTCTATTTACAAAAATGGACTGCAGGAAACATTTGTCCTGCTCACCATAGTCAGCCAATCTGCATCTCAAACCTCAGGTAAAGGAGAGAGGGCAATATTGTGGTTTATTCTTTGTGTGTTTATGTGTGTGGTGAAGGGGTGTGGGATTTTTGCCCTTATAGTTGCCTAGTTGTCTGCTTAGAGGCATATTTGTTCCTGATTTATGTATCCCTCTAGCCCAGTAGGGTGCAATGAAAATTATATATATATATATATATATATATATATATATATATATACACACACACATATATATATACACACACATACACACATATATATACACACACACATATATAAAAACTTAAGATGAACACATTTAAGAACCCTCAATAATCAGTAGACTGCTAAAATTTTAGAAACTCCAAATTTAGAATAGCGATCACTCCTACCCCATTTTTATGCAATCTTGCCTAAATGGTTCTTTCTTACATTCCAAGTTGCAAATTATATTTTTATTGCAGTAACTAGGACTTTGGAACAAATTTATGTTTATTTTTCCTTTAGGAGTAATGACTGACTACTACCGTGTGAGCATTGCACACTGACTCTTTAGAGAGAAAGCGTATGAGACACACATTCCCATTCCTTCGTTAGGACTAGAGCACACTCTACAGCTGAATTCTCAGCTGAACAGAATTGCAAAAATTCTGTTGGGCCTCAGTAGTAAACAATAGAAAGAAAGACCAGGAAGTAAAGGAGCAACCAGACCATCATTGTATTATATAATTCTTCCAGTCCTCCCAGGCTATTTTCTTAATGAGGAAACACACATGATTAAGTAGGAGCATAGAAACAATCACTAAAAGCAGATGCAAAAATATTCAGTCTCAGCATTATCACTTGCAAATGATTTCAGAAAAATAATTTTGTTCTCCATTTGTAATTTTTTTTGATGAGAAAGTTGCTGCATTAGCAGTCTTTCCAACTCTGATTGAGAAATATCATAGCAAGTATAATTGTAAATATAATTAAGGCTTATATAATTACAAAATAAAACCATAAAGCCTATAACAGAAAATCCAGTGTGGAATGAACCTACTGATTAAAAAGAAAGAAGGGGGAAAAAGAAAGATTAATAGATGTGTGCTCCCGTGGAATGAGGTTTCTCATGCATTTAGCGTGAAATTGGTATTCTGCCATTAAAAAAGGGAGACATTTTAGAGACCTTTTCAGTTAGAAGAGGAGGTACACACACAAAAAAAAAATCTAAGGGGAGTAAAGGGAGAGGATAACTATAAAGAAGAGTTATTGGATATCTTGTTATTCGCACCTGATTTAAAAAAAACACATTAATATCTGTCAGTGAGTGTGTTACAGACACTTTAATAAAGGCACCTTTCCTATGCTTATTTGTATTACCTCAGAAGGCCATCTCTCTTCTGTTAACACAACCTTGTTATTAACTTTTTAGTAAAGCATATTTGTGAAGAGTTAAAATAAAATGCCACAAAAATCTGTATTTTTGTGTAGCAGTAAATATTTAGTGTTGCACCTAGTACAGGTACACACCCTAAAATACAGAGCTTCTAAGAGAGAGACAGTCTATTTTTGTGAGCATTTGTTTGGGCTTGGAATCAGGATGTATTCTATCTATGCCAGGGTAGAATTTATTAAAGGCTCTAGACTTAAGATCTTCATTTTCTCTTTAAAAATATGGTTTCATTAGATAATCTTGTTACTAGATATTGTCTCATTCTTTTTGTAACCCATATGACACCTTGGTGAATGACCCAACGATTAATGCTGGAAGGAGCAGGTTTTTATTTACAATATTCCAACCTTGGTGGGGCTCAGAGCACTTCAGCTCAGAGCTCTGTTCTCCCACAAGACCCAGCACCTCCCTTGGTCCTTTCCAGGCTAGAAGCCAAAAGCCCCCAAAGCCCCCTATCTCATTTTAAGCCAGCTGCACAAACAGTCTCAAAATAGCTCTCTCCTTTAGGATCTGGGCTGTGTTGTCATCGGCCTCTATGTTATAGTTCGGGAATACATGTACTGTGGTGCACTGGATCATGGTGAAGTCCAGGAAGGATGCAAGTCCCAAGAGTCCAGATAAAGTCTGGGTTTGCACAGTAGCAGGTCAGCGTCTTGCAAGGCACGATTCTTGGTGGTTTTGGAGTCTGCCAGAGTGAGCGCACTCAGAGCAGCCTGCCTGCTTTCTTCCTAACCCGTGGAGGACCAGCTCCTACAGCCTGCCTGGTTCCTATCTCCCTTCCGGCAGCCTCCTGGAATCTATCTTAACTACCAGCTGCACCACGGCTCTTCCTCCTCACTCCGCCTCCGCCCACTCGGCTCTTCTGCACACGCCCATCATGGCTCTGCCCCTCATGGCTACCTGCCGTTAGTTTAAATCCTGACCTAGAGCCTCCTGTGAGACCTCGACTCTTCCCACAGAGCTACATTTGCTAGTTTTCTGTATAGTTTACATTTTCTCGGCTGCCATCCGCAATCAGGGCAAGAGTGACTCAGTGATCCTAGGGTACTGCCTCTCTGGCTACTTCAGGAGTCAGGATGTATCCTGAAAGCCATGCCCACCTCGCCCTGCATGGCTAGGGCAGTAGCAGTAGCACGGCTATTAAACTAGCCTTTGTTAGGAAAAATATCTTAAGTCATATCATCCATTCCCTCATCCCCCAACCAAGGGCTGTGAGGGTTTTCTCCTACATTTCCAGGGGCATCCCTTGCCTTGTACCCCATTATGCCTTCTATTTCTCTGTCATCCTGGAATTTCCCTACATTTTTGAGAAGCCGTGGATTGAATTGTGTCCCCTACCAAATAATAATTCTACATTGAATCCCTAACCCCAATGTGATGATATTTAGAGATGGGACCTTTGGGAGGTAATTAGGTTTAGTCAAAGTCGGGAGAGTGAGGTCCTCATGATGGGACTGTTGCCCTTCCAAGAGGAGTCCAAAGCCTCTTGTGCTCTCTCGTGCCTTGCTCTCTGAGGACACAGCAAGAAGATGGCTATCTGGAAGCCAGGAAGAGGACCCTCACCAGAACCCAAGTCAGCTGTCATCTTGATCTTAGACATAGAGCTTCTAGAACTGTGTGAAATAAATGTCTGTTGCTCAAACCGCCCATGGGTGTTATTTCACTGAGTGACCTGAGCTGACTAAATGGAGAGAAATCTCCCCTCCCCCGTCTTCAGGGCAAATTGTAAATGTGGTTGGTCTTCAGCTCCAGCCCTTGGTGGGTCAGGCAGGACTCATTCTAAGCCTGATGGTAAATAGATTGTTCTAGTGTAATCTGAGTGCCTCTCAGGGGTTCTCATGGGAATTCAATGACATTTCTCATGCTTTTAAACTTGGAAGAATTTTGCATTAAAAACTGAGAAAGCCATCTTGAAACCATAATGGAAAAGCTTATTTAAAACTAGAATAACATTGCAGAAAAGTTTCACAAAGTTGGGAAGAAGACAGAGACAAAGAGAGAAGGAAAGGAGGAAAGGCGAGACAGAGAAAGGATATCACGTGAGCCGAAGTTTTCAACCGAAGTCAGAAATATCCCTGGAATATTTTGTTTTATTAATTTTTTTTTCAGCCAGTCAGTTCATAATGTAGCATGTCATTATGCCTAAAGGACTCTTGAATATTTTAACTTCTAAAGATTGAGTTCTAAAAGTCTATATTATTTAATACATTATGATATTATACTTTATAACTAATGTATATATAGAACTTCATACTGAAAGTGCTACTTTGTTACCACTATTTAGCTGGTAAGTGTGATAAAATACCTTTCACATTATCTGAGCCCCTGATGCTCACATGTAAAATGGTATACTTACTTAAAATGGTATGCTCGTGTCTGTAATGAAGACACACTCTGTACCAGTTTTGCAAATCTAATCTCTTGGGAATCCATTCCCTGAATCCTACCCCCTGTCTCCTACTCCATTATGTACATGTACACCACATTTCACGGAACATAATTTGTTTTCCCTTTGTCCAGCATGACCTGCCTACTTTTCTATATCGTACAAAGGTTTTTTTTTTCTTCTAGACTTTGCTTAATTCTCAGTTGTCTGTAAAACCTTGTCTGACCCCTCCTGGAAAAGTTTTTGTTGCTTCCACACTAATCCACGCATGCCTCTAGTATTCCTCTCATTATTTTAAATTGTAATGATTTGGCAGTTTTCTTTTCATGAATGTAGTTGTTAGAAGTACCAGGGGACTGTGGTATTTTCTTGGTATCCTTGGTGCCTCACGTGCACACACATGTAGGGGGCTGGTTTAAGTCTGCAAATGTGACTCAGCTCTGTATGGAAAACCTACAGATGTGAGGTGGTGGGCAGAAGCCAGACCTTCAAACCGAGTTTTCCCGTGGGAATCAGGCCTAGAAAATGCATACAGACTGTTATGGCTTGCTCTTGCTAAAACTCCCTCACCCTGGTCTAAAACAGCAAATGTATAGTCTATCTTCAAGGTAATATCCAAAGCCTGTGTGAATTTACACAAGGACAGAGCTAATCAGCTCATTGCCATCCCCCTCTGCATGTTATTTTTATTTCCTTGATTGTACCTAGAATGTAAACAATAATGTTCTATGTGATAGACAATAAATCTTTCTTTGATGTAAGACCCCAGGAAAACAATAAAAGCCTTTCTAGGCAAGGGTCAGGGCACTCCCCTCTTGAGGGAGTGGCTGAGGCACCATAGGAACTCTCCCCTTGAGAGAGTAGTCCTGCCTGTTCCCTTTTTCCACACAGGGTTGTCGTCTGTGAATGACTCTCGTGGTAAACCACAACAGGAGGACTCTGCTGGCTGGAGTTAGCCACAGACACACACGAATGCTTTTTGAAGGTGGTCCCTAGGGCAATTTGCCCATTGCAAAAGTATCAGATGTAGTATAAGAAATAGTAGAAAAACAGAGAGAAGTGTAAAAATTATGCAGAACCTGATGATTAGGATCTTACTTTTGTGGTTTTGGCTTTGTGACATAAAGTTAATATTCAACAAATGTTTGTGGTTCGCAAAAAAAAATGAATAGGAGGCTCAGTTCAGGAAACCAAGAATGATACTTTATACCCCTAATGAAATCTTGTTTATCCTATATTGCTTAACAAACTAACCCAAGATTTAAAACAACCACCATTTTATTGCTTTATTATTCTGTATGCCAGCAGTTTGTACTGTATTCCAGAGGATGGAATTCTGCAATCATCGGAGTTTGACTTGGAGGCGGGTGGTCTAAGGGACCTCTCCTGGAATGGCTCTTCTTCTCCGCGTGACTATATATTCCAGCAGGCCAGTTGTGTTAGTTGACTAGGGTTGGCATAACAAAGTACAACAGACCGGGTCTTTTAAACAACAGAAATTGATTTTCTTACAGTTCTGAAGGCCAAAATCCAAACTCAAGGTGTTAGCAGGTCTTGTTTCTTCCGAGGTCTCACTTGGTGGCTTGTACCCGGCCACCTTCTGGCTGGATCCTGCATGACCTTTCCTCTGGACACGCACAGCTCTGGTATCTGTTTTTAGGTATCCAAACTTCTCTTCTTCTAAGAACAATAGTCAGGTCGGATGAAGGCTTATCCATATAATTTCACTTAGCCTTAATTACCTTTTTTTAAAGTCCTTATCTCCAGACTTGAACTGACTTTTCTCCAAGGAGGACACGCAGGGGCCAGAGGCATATGGAAAGATGCTCAGCATCACTGGCCATCACTTGCATCAGAGAGACGCAAATTAAAACCACAATGAGATACCACTGCACACCGCTGAGAATGGCCATCATAAACAAAGCAACAAACAACAAGTGTTGGAGATGTTGTGGAGAAAAGGGGACCCTAATCCATTGTTGGTGGGATTGCAGACTGGTACAACCACTGTGGGAAACAGTATGGAATTTTCTAAGAAAACTAAAAATAAATCTACCTTTTGACCCAGAAATTCCACTGCTAGGATTATATCCTAAGAACCCTGAAACACAAATCCAAAAGAACCTATGCACCCCAATGTTCATAGCAGCACAATTTACAATAGCCAAGTGCTGGAAGCAACCTAGGTGCCCGTCAGTAAATGAATAGATCCAAAACTACGGTACATTTACACAATGGAATACTACACAGCAGAGAGACAGAAGGAGCTCCTACCCTTTGGTAGCATGAATGGAAGTGGAGAACATGATGCTAAATGAAATAAGCCAGGCAGTGAAAGACAAATACCACATGATCTCACCTTTAAGCGGAACCCAATCGACAAAACAAACAAGCAAACAAAATACAACCAGAGACAGTGAAATGAAGGACAAACTGACAGTAAGCAAAGGGGAGATGGGAGGGAATAATGCGGGGAAGAGTTTTCAGGAACAACTATAAAGGACACATGATCAAAACCAAGGGGGCGTGGAATCAGGGGAGGGAGGTGAGTTTAGCTGGGGTGGCAGGGAGAGGTAGGGGAAAAAGTCAGAAAACTGCACTTGAAAAACAACAATTTTTTAATTAAAAAAGTTATCTTCAAATATAGTCACTATCTTCTCTGAGGTACTAGAGGTTAGAATTTCAACATCGAACTGGGAGGGAAGGAAGGGACACAATTCAGCACATAATGCTTCCTCAATGTTGATACCACTTTCTAAGAAGGCAGCTATTCCTCTTCTTTAGGCCTTGGCTTAGAAACCATGCACTTCTGCCACACTATGTCTTGTTCACAACAAAACACAAGATAAGTCCATATACAAAAATGGGGAAAGGGAAGTAATGATAAAAGGGTGAGTATTGAGAGACTTGTTCCAGCCATGTTTACAAATAGACACTAATAGAAATAGTAACGAAAATAATTATTTTTTAAATATTTTATTTATTTATTTTTAGAGAGATGAGGAAGGGAGGGAGAAAGAAAGGGAGTGAAACATTAATGTATAATTGCTGGTAGCACACCCCATTCTGGGAATACGGCCTGCAACCCAGACATGTGACCTGACTGGGAATCAAACCAGTGATGCTTTGGGTCATAGGCCTGCACTCAATCCAATGAGCCACACCAGCCATGACTGAAAATAATTGTTTTTAAAGAATTCCAGAGGAACTTCCATGTAACGCAGCCATGAAAAAACAAAGTTAATAGTTAAACTGAACAATGACAAGGAAAGTACTTTGCCCAGGAGATCCAAACTCTTTATTCTAACTCAGAAGGTATGCTAAATCCTGAGCCTGTACCACTGTACAGGGAGGGCAAAAGCAGGTTTTCATTTGTGAGAACACAAAACAGAGTTAATTCTTGTATTATTATTTATTCATTATTTTATTAGTTTGCATAAAAAACAACTGTAACCTACAATTGCCCACCCATGTACATGATCCTGAAAACCATGCTTACAGATATATGCTATTATTAATTTCATTTTATAGAAAAGTTAAGCTTTGTTGTGATTAATTTGTTATTCATAGTTTTAGAATTGTTAATATATAAAATGAACTATTAGATAATTGATTAAGATTACTATATTTGTGAGCTTTTTAGCATGAATTTCAAGGGTTCTGATAATAGAAGACAATTTATTTCCAATACCTGTAAAGTTCATGTAAGATAGGTCAATATAGATTACACTATGATTAATAACACCCTACTTATTCGTCCCTGCATTTATCATCTATCTTATTTTAAGAAGATAATTTATCTTCACATAGCTAAGATATTCTGTTAGAGACAGTCAATTTTTAGAATTAATCTCCATAGAGTTTGCAATATCATATATTGTAGTTATTTCTTTTAACACATAAGTGAATTTGAAATATAACTTATTTTGAGTCATGTAGTGATTATGTGTACAAAAGCAAACCGTTTTCCACAGCACAATTTGAAAAGTTTGAACATAAAACTCTTTCAAGAGAAATGGCATTGAAGAAATAATATTGTTAAGTATTTTAATAGGTATAAATATTAATTCCAAGTTGAAAAGTGCTGTTTAAGGAAATGAATATAAAGGCCATGAAGCGATAAGATGACACATGGCTTAGAACGATCTTAAAATAAAATCGCAATTAATTTCAATAAGGAGGCAGCATCTTTTATCTATCAAACCAGCAAAATATTTTAAAGGATACCACAAAATGCTGATGAGTATGATATGATATAAAGAGATGCAAATTAAGAAGCTCTTTTAGAAGGCAGTTTCTTAGCCTGTATCAGAGAATATGTCACCCAATTATGACACTACTGGAAAAAGTCCCAAGGAGGTGAAAATAATCAAAACTAACAACAAATACTAACACACACACACACAAACAAATGCTTGTACCTTTACCACTAGGATGTCTATCATTATGATTCATAATGTGATATTATTGTTTTTAGTAATAAGATATTATTTATGTGAATTATGTTGGAGTCCATATATTTTTTTTAATTTAATCAAGAGCTTAAATAACAGAACACTTGCTCTTGTTCCAAACCTAAGAGGAAAAAAATTATGTATGTCAGTTATGACAGGCTCTGCTATGATTCTACAAGAAACTGTCTGCAAATCTTGTTTTATACATAATGTACATAATAGCAAAGGCATGTCCAGAAAAAGTCCAACCATTGTTCATATGATGAGAATGGTTTGTGACACATCAATGTAACCTGGCAGCCAAGGACAGTAGACTGCAATGTGAATACATTAACAATGACAACTTCTCTGTGCCACTCAGTGGGGCAGTAGGCGCTGTTGACTGAGCATGTGTACTGTGTGGTTGTCATGTTCAAAATGACTGAGCGAGCAGAGCAACAAATCTGCATCAGATTTTTTGTTAAGCTTGAACATTCATCCATGGAAACTACTCCCATAATTTAGAAGGCTGCCACAATGGGCAACCGGTGATTGGCACCTTCATCACGACAACACACCCGCTCCTGCGTGATGTCTTAGCAGAGTTTTTGGTGAAATGTCATATCACCCAGATGACTCAGCCCTGCTACAGCCCAGATTTGGTGCCCTACAACTCCCGACTTTTCCAAAAACTAAAATCACCTTTGGAAAAGGATGTCAGACCACTGATGAGATTCAGGAAAACAGGATGGGGCAGATGATGGTGATTGAGAGGACCATGTAAGGTCCCAAGGTGCCTACTTTGAAGTGGTCTGAGGCGTCATTGTCCCATGTGCAATGTTTCTTGTATCTTGTATCTTCTTCAGTAAATGTCTCTATTTTTCATATTCACATGGCTGGGTATTTTCTAGACAAACCTCATATGTGTACTTACATGTGTATGCACATGCATAAAGACCGTGGTTTTATTAAATCAGCACTTACCCTAGATGCAACCACAGGAAAAAATGATTTTTTAAATCTTTGAAATTCCTTCCTGCAGAAATCGCAGGAAACATTATGTGGTTGTAAAATTTCCTGCTAAGCATCATATAGCAGAGTCTTTATTTTTAGTGGTTTTATTTCTTTATAAAGAATTTCAGCCATTATGAGCTATTGGATTAAAAAAAACTTTTAATTTCCATTTTGTGTTATTTCTTCTCCATTGTGAGTTATCAGTTCTCCATTAAATGTATTATGTTTATCAAGAAAAATTACATTTTTAAAGCACAGATCTAGAAATATATCAGTGGTTATAAATACTTTTTTACTATTAATATATTAAAACTTATAAAGTCTTATCAATTTTTTCTCAACAGTACTTGTCCAGCACAAATGTCAAATTGATTAATGTACTGAACATCTATTGTAATTTATTGTACAGCTCTGAAGAGCAGAGCTGAGTAAGCTGACAAATTAGAAATAAAGTTTCATATGAAGACCAATGGGCATCATGCTCTAAGAAAAAAATTAGTTACACTTTTTGAAGATAAAGTGTTAAAAACTGTTTTATATAGTGATGGATTGAAGACTATTTCTCCTTTGAAATAGAAAGTATGTGTAACAACTTATAAGTATCATTAGTAAGAACCAACTTCTGTTATCCAAACTAAATCCAATGTTTTACTCATATACATCCAGTGCAAATTTACACTTAATTTCTAAATTTTTCTCAGGAACTTTCACATACTGGTATAATGGGCATAGTTCTTTAGAATTATGCTAACTTTGTGAGCTTCCTCAAACATATAGAATGCAATATATGAATACACATGTAAGAAAACTACGAATTTCACCCTCAGAAACAATTCCTATTATTTTAGTGATTTATAGAACTACAGGAGGTTTTGTAAAGGAGCTTGGAGGTACTACAATTCAGGGGTTTATTAATTTTTTAATCCTCTTTTTAAATTTCTTTGTCTAAAAGAAACCATAACATGAAGCCTAAACTTTAAGAGACTAAAAAAGTGACTACAGTAAAAGAGGAAAGGGAAAGCTTATCTTCCCTTCCCTCCCTCTTTCCTTTTCCCTTTCGCTTTTTCCTCCTCCTCCTCCTTCTCTCTCTTCCTTTTTGTCTCTCCCGCCCACCACTACCTCCATGGTTTTTGAAATACAGAATTCTAGTGCAGCAGAAGCAAAACTCGTCAGTGGAGATAGTAATTCTTTGTACTTCTTCAGTGACTTGAAATTTGCAAATAATTTCGTCTTCATCAAAACAACTCAGTTTCTCTCTCTTTTTAAACATTGTATGCCTATCTTTGAAGAGTGAGAACTTTGAATTCCAAGTAGGGTGTCCTCATTATGTCGAATCTGGACTTAGCACTATGCTAGATCTTAACAGACTTTTATGTCCTTACTGTTAAAGATTCTATATTCTAAGTCAGTGTGGAAACAGTGCTATTTGCCAGACCACACTCTCTCTCTTCTCCTACTTGCAGAAGCCCATTGTTACTCTTGCATCCATCCCCTGCAAGGCCATGAGCTCAAGAATGGTGACCCTATTTCTGGCTCCAGAAATGAATTATGATGGGCTCAACACAGTCACCTCGGTCTTTTTCCTTTTGGCAGTAGATACTTTATATACTGTCCTGTGACCAAATATTGCTCAATGCAACCTGGGAGAAACTGTACTGGTAAATCTTGTGGGAGATTTTTCTCACCAAAAGAGAGATGCACAAGAGCGTGTTCTCTCTTCTTTTCTTGATAATATTATGCTAGCAGCCATTTTGTCACCATGAACAGGGACCCCCTGTAAAACAGGGAATCCTTATTTGTAGTTCATGTCATCATAAGTAACATAAACAGAGGCTTAAACAAATGTAAAGCTTTACTTTCTTCATTCCTCAAAAAAGTCTTAAAGTTGGTATTTGCTGGCCTCCGGACAGCAGCCATGAGACATCGAGAGCAAGATTTGTTGAACTCCCCTGGCATTTTCCTTTTAGGACAGGGTGGCTCTCACAGTCCCAGTCAGCATGTTTACGTAAAACAGTCACAAGGTGAAAAAGGAATGAAACGGAGGTGTGGTGACTACCCTACCTGAGAAGACAAAACACATTTCCATAGGGGCACTTCTCAGGGGGAAAGGGATGTTTTTTCTTCCCAGCCTCTGTAACAGAGGAAAGCAAGAAAACGATGCTTGGTGGGTGCTGAGTGAGCCTTCTGCTGCAGCTGCCACACTGCCCTGTGGAAGACATCGATGAAAGGTAGAAAGAAGTTGGGTTCTTAACAAAATTGTTGATCCAATGAATAAAACAGCACAAGATGTTACATGAGAAAAAGAAGATCCGAACTATTTAAAATACTTGTTGCTTGGAATTGTGTTACTTTAATTTGAAAACTTCTTAATTAATAGAGTCATGTAAGCATTGTACAAAATGAATCCAGAAGTCATGTGTCAATAAAAGTCAAACTGATGATTTTTTAAGATCACCAGGAATGAAGTAAATATACTGAAAAGTTTCATGTCCCAGTTTATAAACACTCTTTCTTATTTTTAATTTTTAGAGGGACTGATTAGTCATCACTGTGCAGACATCCTTTATTAATTTTATTTAGTATCTGTCTTCCACCATTGGAATGTAGTCCTTCTGAGATCAGATACTACTCCCACTTTGTTCATTGCTGTGTACACTGTCTTCCATACGTACTAAATACATGTCTCAAAAAATAAATACCTTTATCACTTAATTGTATCTTTGGGCAAATGGGCTTAAAAACAATTTAAGAATTCTTGCAATTAGCACAGACTTTAATAACAGAATGTCTAGTCGGAGGTCAGTTGTTTGGAAAAGAGAAATAAATACTTGTTTGCATATGTTGAGTAATTGAGATGTTTGGCAAAGTTAATTTTGTTTAAATAATTATGCTCTGAATAATAATTTAATCTTTATATAAAGGGTGAGAGCTTCAGATCAATGTTCTCTGTATTCATAAAAGGAGGTCATAGAATCTCAGCATAGCTCATTTATTTCAATCTCTTTCTCTTAATCAAGCTTTTATTAACACAGAGAGATTGAATATACAAACTGACAATGAGTGGATCATACTTAAAAATATAACTTTGACCCACTACCTGAAGCAACAAGCAAGAAACCAACCCCTTATCTACAATAAACAACTCGGGAAGCCAGACTGCTCAGATTGCTATCTCTAATGACAATTCGGGAAGCTAAACAAGAACTTCTATAACAATTGGCCCAGAATAAGCAGGAATTAATAACTGACTGCTTCCCCGATTTTTCTTGTTGCTTCCAATTTAGGACCATGCGGAGAGAGCCAAAATTGCGGCCCCCAGATCAGTCACATAGGAGGCCCACTTCTAGTTAGTCCACCTGCAGCTTCCCCAGGAAAACAGCCTCTAATCAGGTCAGACCTGAAAACTTTTTCTGACTATAGCGCTTTCCCACTCCTCTGCCTGTCTTTATGTCTCTGCCAAGTGCAAGTAATCGCAGCTGACTGCTTTGCTATGGCAAGCTCAAAATACATAGCCTTTGCTTTTCCCATTTGTTTAGCTTTTGTTAATTTTCATAGCATATACTGTCAAATGTACTTCAACTGATATACTATAGAACCAAGTTTGCATTAAAACAGAGTCTGTGTTGGATTTCCTTAAATTCATAAAATGAATGCAAGTCAGAAGGTGATGACGAGATGGATGAGTAGTGTTAGTTTAATTAAAAAATAAAATTAATCTATATAATATCTCCTCACCTATGTTATGTGTAGGTATCTGTTACAAAATAAAGAACTTTATTTTTTTCTAAAATCATTTATTAAATGTAGACATAACCAAAATAGATTCAGGGTTTATGTTAATTAATCAATGTGAAGCATTCTAGATCACCTTTCAAAAACTATTTACTTCAAATTTCAGCATATGAAAGAACTTATGAAACACTGTTTGATAAATTTGCTTTCCAAAACATGGAAAATCTAACTATTATTTTAGATAATTATGGCTTATATAGTTAAATATTCCAAGGAAAAATGTAGATATACATGTGTCAAATTTTAAAAAATCTTGATGGGGGGGTGGGTTGGGCTGGGAGTAAAAATCAGAAAACTGTACTTGAACAATAATTAAATAAATTAAATAAATAAATAAATAAAATCTTGAAAATGTCTTTCTAACTGTTCTTCACATGTTTGAATATAAATTCACAGAAAATCACAAAATTAGAATATGATGAATGATTAAATATACTTTCAAGAAGATTCCAAGATGAACTAAAATTGTTCATTTTGCTAATATTTCAGTTGATATTTTAAGCATGTAAACTCCACATAAAAAGATGACATGTATTAAGGAAATACTAATTTTATAGTTAATCTCCATGGGAGACATAATTATAAAATAATAATAATAATAAATTTTGAGCAAATAGAATTTTTTATTATTTTGTTAATTACATTTGACATTCACTACTTTACATTAGATTCAGGTGTACAGGATAATGGTTAGACATTTATATGATTTACAAAATGATCCCATATTAAGTTGCTTACTCACCTGCACCAAAAATAGTTATAATATTACTGACTATATTCTCTAGGAATACTTTACATCTCCTTGACTCTTTGGTAACTACCAAATTTTAATTCTTGATACCTTAGCCTTTTTCACCCAGCCCCCTAAAACTGCTCCTATCTGGCAGCCACCAGTTTGTTCTCTGTATCTATATGTCTATTTTTGTTGTTTGTTTATGTTGTTCTTTAGATGTCACATGTGAATGTGACATGATATGGTATTTGTCTTTGTCCGACTTATTTCACTTAGCATAATACCCTCTAGATCCATCCATATTGTTGCAAATAGTAAGATTTCATTCTTTTTTCTGGCTGAGTAATATTCCATTGTATATATGGCCCACTACTTCTTTATGCAATCATCTCCTGGTGGGCACTTCAGTAGAGTTATTTCCATATCTTGGCTATTATAAATAATGCTGTGAAAACATAGGGGTGCATAAATCTTTTTCAAGTCGTGTTTTGGATTTCTTGGAATAAATACCCAGTAGTGCAATTGCTGGGTGATAAGGTACTTTTATTTTTAATTTTTTAGGGATCTCCATTCTGTTTTCCACAGTGTCTGAGCCAATTTGTAATCCCACCAACGATTAACGATCCACAGTCTATTCAATAAATGGTGTTGAGAAACTCAACAAATACATGCAAAAAAATAAAACCAGACTGTTGTAGACCACTCTGTCTGGTTTTAGGAATTTTATTTCGACCCCTTGTGGCTAAGGGTGAGGGATGACCTTTGGAATGTGAGCCGCAGGACACAAAGCTTGTCTCTGGTAGCAAATGCTGCCTCAGTTTCCTCCCTGTCCCCAAAGCTTGGTCAGAAGTCAATGGGTAAGACCCCTCACAGTGGGGGGCAACCTAAGTCAGACTCGATCACCTGCGAGGCCTGAATGGAAGGACTGGGGGGCTGCAACGAAGAGCAATGGACTCTTGTGCCCCGCCCCCCGCTTCCCTGGCTTTGACATAGCCCGAGTTCCCATGTTCTCTGGGAGAAGCACTTCCTAGCACTAATCCCCTTTAGCCTGAACACCTGTTAGGGAGGGGTGCAGCTCCTTGCCTTGCTAGAGTGTGTCCTGGGGAAAAATTTGGCATCACAAAGACTTGCTGATAAACCTGTGAAATCTGCTCTGCTAAGAGTGCTTTCATTCATATGATAAGGGTCCAAGAGGAAATGAATATGTCTCCCATAGTTTCTGCAACTCTCTTCCTGACAGACACTGACTTATAGTGAGCCATCGGATTTCTTTGAAATGTTATCTACTGTTTGATCCTTGCTGCCCTGTATTCCTGTGTATTACAATACAATAAAAGGCTATGGAGCAAGGCACTCAGGGCCTTTTTCTGTTTGGAGAAACTGACCGCTGCTGGCCTTTGTCTCCCCTGAGAAACTGGCCATAGTTCACTTCTCCTCCCCAAGCAGATCACAGCATGTCTCGGCCATATTCATCCTTGTCCATGGCACTCGGGGGGACTTGCAAGAAAGTCATTCCCACACCAGACCACCTTATTATATTATAAAAGCATAAACTCAAAACAAATTAAAGGCTTTAATTTCTGCTCCAAAATCATAAAGCTTTTAGCAGAAAACATAAGCAATAAACTTTTTGATATTAATTCTATTAATGTTTTCTCCTGATATATCTTCTTGGAAAAGAAAAACAAATTCAATAAACAAGCACACAAACAAACAGGACAGACACATCACACTAGAAAATTTCACTGCACAGGAAACCATCAACAAAATGAAAAGACAACCCACTGATTGAGGGAAGATATTCACCAATGGTACATCCTATAAGGAATTGCTATCCAAAATTTATAAAATACAATTTTCAAAAACTAAACACATTCACGGGGATTTTGTTTCTCCGAAAATACTCTACCTGACTTTTCCTTCTCCTTAGATTTGTCTTAAGATCATAGGCATTTCCTATTGTGAACAATAGAGTTTTGACATAAAGATATCACTAATCCTTGATCCATGTAAGATGAATCTAAGATGCAAAAATTAAAGGAGGACTGTTTAAAAGAGAATAGTAAGCCCAGGAACCTGCAAGAAGAGAATGACAAATGAACACCTTGCCCCAGTTAGAACTGCATTAAATTTCACTATTTGAGGTACTACTCCCTTTGGTCCATGAGGACATTTTAGTCAGATTCTGAACACTCTAAGAGAGTTAAAGTCACCTATATTAAAATGATACTATTTTAACAGCCTTAAAATAATTTGAGAATTTGCTGTTCAAATTCTCAATGTGTAAGATTTCAATTACATCAGGTAAGTTCCTGAAATCTGCCATACAACATTGTGCTGATAGTTAAGAATATAGCTCTGTACATTTAAAAATGTGTTAAGAAGGTAGATCTCATGTTATCTGTTCTTACCACAATTAAAAGAAAAAATACTTTGGAAAGTTAACGAGATGTAATCCAGAAGAGTCTCTCTGAATACCTGACTTTCATCACCCCAGTACACCTGGCATATGGTCCATATACTACTTAGCAGCACAATAAAATAAGAATTTGCAAGACACCAATTTTCAAACAGAAATTTGTTTTTTGTCTTTTTTTGCCTGCATGATTTTTAAAGTATGCTTCTAATACCTTTGAAAATACTGGAATGAAATGTTTGGCATTGGGCAAAGAGATAGTGAATAAAGATAAAAGCAGAAAACCATTTACCTACTTTACAATTTGGCCTGAGTGGGTTCCCTGTGATACCTTTACAACCACACCATCTCTAACATATAACTGGACGTTGTTAGTTTCAGTGAAACTGAAACTAGGAGCACAGCATTGTTCCGTAGGAAAGTTTATAGTGCAATGAAGAATAAATCCACTTTCTCTTCAACAAAAGAACATAAATTTCAAGGGAAAAGTTCAGATCAATGACATAAACATACACCTAAATAACAGACAGTGGTTAGAATATAATGTCTTTGCCCAAATTCTAGATATTCGGATAGAATGATCTCTCTAAACAAAGAAAATTCAAATATAAAAGAGAAAATGTTTTGCTGCTTCTTTCTAAGTTGAAATTTATGGGACTGTCTATACATAAAATATAAATTAGAAGTATATGGAAGTATTAAAATAAGGCCATGTTAAATGTATTGTCAGATATTAACATTTTATCATAAAACTACACTTAGGCTTTTTGTCCTTTTGAAAAATGCTCATATTCAAATTGTGCTGAAGTGCCCAGTTCATTTCTCTCTAGAAGCTCAGATGCAAATTCTTACATGTTTTTTAAATTACCAATAATAATAATGCTACAAACATGATTATAATTCTTTAATTTTAGTTCAGTAAATAAGTATAAATCAATTGATTCCCTTGCAAGAGCAAATTAATTTTCTATTTTGCTATTTGTATTGTTCCTTTTCCACCTAAAATATTAATAAGGTATTATCATACAAAGTATAAAAATAGGCACTTAGAAGGAAAAATTCCAAAGAATAGGAGTTTTTGTTTAATAATTAAGTATATATTAGTAATGAGGGGCAGGGGAAAGAAAGAAATAGAAGGAAGGAAGGAAGGAAGGAAGGAAGGAAGGAAGGAAGGAAGGAAGGAAGGAAGGGAGGGAGGGAGGGAGGGAGGGAGGGAGGGAGGGAGGGAGGGAGGGAGGAATCGAAGAGAAGAGCCGTGTTTCTCCCGAAGGGCAGGGGGAGGTGCCTAAGGAATTGCAAATGATGTTGGTAATGTAATGGTCTGTGTAACCTCATGAGCTGTCAAATCCTACACTGCACAAGACTAATAGCTTTTTTATAAAGAGTTTCTTTTAGCACTGCTCCCCAAACTCAAAGCGCAGAACACTAGCTACTTAAGGGCAAAGTGATAAAGACTCACTTACTTAGGTTGATAAGCTTTCTCTGGAGTAGCATTTTGATTTTGAAACAAGTCACAGAACTCATTAGCAGAACCAATGGCAATGATAATAGACTATGACTATCTTTAATTGTCCTCTTGTTGTGTTATGCATTTAAAGGCCGTATTTGAAACAAAAGCTTTGTTGGTGATTTAATGGCAGGATTTGGGTTTTAAAGTAGGGTAATCTCACCTTTATAACAAGATCACTTGTGCATTAGACTCATGCCTTTTACCACCTTCAGATATCTTTGTGGGTCACATAAAATGTAAATGTTTTAGGCTACTGATTTTGCAAAATAATAGTTAAAGTCTACCTATTATTTAATATTCCAAGATATTAACTTTATGTTTCATAAAATGTAAAATAAAATGGTAGTTCAAACCTAGCACATACTTCAAATGGCATTCTAATCTATAAAACATCAAAAGGTTTTAAATTAGAAGTACCATTGTATATTCTATTGAATTGTATATTGCAATAAGCATTCTTGGAAGGATGTATGAAGTTTTATTATAAGCATATCCACTATGAAAATATAATTTTATATTTAGAAATATTAAAAATTACTATCATTTTTAATGCACATTCCAGAAAGTAAGCTCATAAAGAAACTCTACTAATTTACACATTATTTGTTCTCAAGGCAGAAGACATATCCTCGATATGATATATATAGGGTAAGTGGAGGCAGTCTGACTCCTTCACCCAGACATCTGAGTAACTAATGCAGTGCCGTCATAGCCTTGAAAGGCCCTGGTAAGTAGTGTTTTGTAAACTTGAGACTGGTTCCCATAACATGAAATGGGCTCACATGTGCAGAATTATGCTATGTTATATAGTTTTCCGGCATTTTTCCAGCTTTGTCACCTCTGGTGACAAAGGTAGGGACTCTTTGATTGGTGCAACAATGGAAGACATGCTGGGGAGCAAGGGACATGACATGTGACATTCAGGGAGACACACAGCTTGCAGCATGCATGGCTTGCCCACCCATGAATAAAGGCATGCCAGACAACCCAACGGCTCTGTGGATATTTTTCCCTCTGCACGAGCCTGCCCAGCCTTGAGCAGTCACAACACAGTGTATGTTTGTTAAATGTTAGTTTTAACTGATTTCAGATTTGGAGAACTTCCAGTAGAATGAAAACATGCAATAGAGTCTAAACTGGGACTTAGAGACTTGGATTCTAGCCAGGGTCTTGTATATGGCCCCAGGGGTTTTAGACTGACTAACTTGGACTTGTACAGCTTAACCACAGCCCTCTGGGCCTATCCCTTACTGCTAATTCCTAAAGCATCAGTAAGAGTTAAAGAGTCATTAAAGGGTGATCCATGCAAAATAAAAAGCACATGTGAAGATATAGAAAGAGAAATCCTTATTTTCCTGCAGAATCTAAATCTATAATGAGGATGAAGGTAGAGAGTAAGGATTTAATCAGAGTTCACATTAAGAAAGACCTATTACGACATGCTATGAAGTCTGCATAGTGTCTGAAAACTATTGGAAGACAATGAAGAATTTTAATGAAGGAGTGGTTTTTCAACTGCAATTTAAGTTTGGAAAGACCTCTGTATCAGAGAGAAGACCACTATGGCTGTCACAGTAAGCTACAGTAATCTTGAAGAGGAATGATAAAGGCTTATACCAAGGTAAAGACAGTGATCAATGAACATTAAAAAAAATGATTAGGTTCAAGAGATATCAATTAGTTCAATAGAGAGGCTTAGTGATTGATTAGGAGTGATGCCAGGCACACCTAGGGATATCAAGGGAGGCTTCAACCCCATCTAAGCTCTCACTCTCTTTTTTAATATTTTCCTTTTATTTTTAGAGAGGGGAAGGGAAGAACAGAGGAAAAGAAACATCAATATGGGATTATCTCTCATACACTCCCTACTGGGGACCCTGCCTGCAACCCAGGCATAATCAGCCAGTGACCCTCTGGTTCATAGTCTGGCACTCAATCCACTGAACCACACCAGCCAGGGACCCCCATCCAGGTTCTCTTCATGGCCCAAGAAAAAATTTGAGAGCATGACAGAAAGATTTAGCAAAGCACAGTAAATTTACTAAAGTGATAGTATGCACCCAAGAAGTAAGAGTAGATGACTTCGGGGGGAAAAGATGACATGATGAGGTACGGGTGGGAGGCTTTCACTAAACTTGCATGGGGGGTGGGAGAGTGGTTCTCAGCTTATGGTGCTGGTGGGGTGACTGCCAGTGCAGCTCGTCCTTGTCTCTCCTCTCCAAATAGTTATTTCTCTTTTCAGTCCTTTTACAGGAAACTGAGGAGGGGGGAGTGGGGGAAATATGGGGACAGTGAATGTCACATCTGCGATGTTCCAGCCAAATGGAAAAGGGGAGGAGTGAGGCTTCAGATCTTTTTTCCTGTTATAACTTTCCTGTTTCACAGGAAGTAAAAGTTCATAACTCCCAGATTTCTTGTTCGGGCAGCTAGATAAATTATTAATTTATGAAGACAGTACTTTGCATTAACCTCACCACATTCTTTTCTGGGTACACAAATGCATTTTTTCATCCCCTCCTGCAGTTAAATAATGTGTCATGTGACTGATTTCTAGCCATTTCTATGGGTGGTAGTAATAATAGCTCTTTCCAAGCCAATTTATCTCTCTGATGACAATGCTGGAATCCATCTATTCTAAATGTTTAGCCACAAGATTGCTAACAATCTGGTTCCCTGGGTGGCTATGAGAGAACCTCCGAGGAGACATGCCTGACCCTCTTTACATGGTGATCCATACAAGTGCAAAAAATAAAACTTACTGTATTAATTCAATGGAATATCAAGGATTCTTTCTTACAACAGCATATCTAATCCTATTCTGATTAAGGAAAAATATTTAATCAACAAAAACCTTTAGAGAAGAACAGTTTAGTTTGGGAGACAGAAATGGGAGGAGAAAACACTAATAAGTTAAGCTTTTGCATACTGAATTTGTGATTCTGTGTAACATTCAAATGAAGACAGCAGGAAACACTGGATTGTACAAATCTGCACCTAAGAAAAGAGAGTCAGGCTGGAGGTAAAGATGCACAATCCTTGAGCTATAAACTATAATTAATGCCATAAAATAAATAATATAACTGCATGCCATTATCTCATCCTCTGCATACAATGTTTATATAAGAAATAGTATTTTTAAATCTCCATCTTCAAATATTTAAAGGACTGTGTCAGGTTAAACAGATTTAGTATAATATTGCAATGTGCATAATGCCTTGAGTCATTAGGATAAAACAGCATAGTTGTCAATCTATATTTTAATAAATTAGGAAAATAAATTAAACCCAAACATATTCTCTAAAGATAACTTCTATTGTAGATTTTTTTGGATCATTCAAATTAATTTATCCAACTTTGGGCACCAATTGCTGTCTTCTTTTTGTTTGGTTGCAAATAGTCTTTGTAAATAGTAAGTGATTTTTTCCTGATGGTCCTGAATGTTTCCTGGTTTCCATTAATCAAGGAACAAGCTCATGGTCTACGATGAGCCAATGCCACTAATTTTTCTAAGTCAAGACATGTGAGTGGAATTTAAGGATAGAAGAAAGTTTAGAAATAATTCATTTCTGTAATTGTTTCTGATACAAAGCTCCACTGACTAGTGATGTCCAAACACTGGGAAATTCCTTAGATTCTCTGGTTTTTGCAAGTTTTTTTTTTTTAATTTCCAGTTTAAACTTTGGAAATTGAAAAAAAATTCTGGAAATACTAGCTCTGAATCTCTGAGCTAGCAATTAGCATTTCAATGGCTTCCATTGTGTATAAGAGAGCTGCCTGCAGCCAAAGAACATTTAAATGCTGAACATATGAATGCAAACAAACAAATGGAGTTAAAAGTAAAAACAATCCTCAATACTTTGGTAGGTTATTTGTAAAAACAGAATTACTGTCTTTAATATAAAATATGAATGTACTAGGTGTACAGTTAAGTATTTTATAATGAAAATAAATCATTGCTTCATTTATTCAAAGTTCAGAAATAACAAAATTTTAAAATAAATGAATTTTTCTAAAAAAAGCTATAAAAGCAAGTTTTTCAACACAGACTTTACTTGGAAAAATCTTTGGAATTTTGTTATGTAACTGTTTCAGTCATTTACTATATAATGTAAAATTGTCATCAAATATGGAGAAACTAGAGAAAATGAATGAATTAGAGCAGAATAGTGAAGTCGTCTTTACATAATATTTAAACCCAAAATAAAAATAGGTAATTTCAAATATTAAAACTATCTTTGAAAAGTTAAAGTAAAATTTGAACAAAGCAATCGTATGAAATGGAATATTTTACTTTGAAAGATGAACACAAAAAAACTTCTCTGAAGGTATTGCTACCACTAGAATAATTAAATCAGTGAGATGGATAATATAATTAAAATGCAAATAAGGTAGTCCTAAAAAGATAAATGTTAGAATTTGTTATAAAATAGCATTAATTAAGAAGATATGCATTATCATATTAGATTTGAAGCTTCTTGAGGAAAATAGCTGATTTTATACACTGATAAAATCGAGTACTAAATCACAACTAGTCACCAGATAGAACTGTGCTTTACACTCTGAGGCTTTGAGGCTTTGAGGAAGTTAGAGGAACAGGTACAAAATAAATATGATACGCCCCTTGTCTACAAGGAAGAACCAGTCGCAGAAAGTCATTTCACTAAATGTGATCAATGCCATTACAGAGTTAAAACCACAGAAAGAGTAGAACAGCCCTCTTCTGCATGGAGAGTAAAGAAAGACTTGCAGAATAAATACCTTCCAAAGTGTGGCTTAAGAGTTGCATAAAATATGTGTGCTTTGCAGATATTTGGTAATCGAGTAATAAATGAGTCTTTTATACAGCTGAACATGAGCATCGATACAGTGGATATATGAAGTAGAGAGAGATAGAAGTGAGATATAATCTATCCTGGAGATGGGTTATAAAAGATCTTTCAGAATATCCTAAGTAATCTGAATTATTATTGACAAAATACAGTCACTAAAAATATTTGGGCAAGAAAGTAACCATGATTATTTGTGTTTGAGTGATAATATTGCCTATAATGTTATGGTAAATGTCAGAGCACGAAGGAGCCTCCCCGTTGGCCAAGGTGACAGCAGGGGTCGGTTCTCAGGCTGAGGGTGTGAAAGGCTAGCAAGAAAATTGGATAGAAAAAGCCCAGCACCTGGTACTGGACTGGTGGTGGGACCAGGGAAAAACAGGCACAGGTGCCGTAAATGGCAAAATCGTGCTGGAGGAGATGACGAACCAAGGAGGCTTGTGGGTCTACCCTGGGAAAATAAGGGATTGGTGGGGAAGTGGACCCACCAAAAGTGTGAGAAAGTTTGAGAAGTTAATTATTCCTTTTGAAGAAGCATCCAGTCTTTCCCAAGCCCAAGCCAATATATAGTGCCAGGGGGATAAAGAAGTACTCTTTCTATATATTTCTCTTTCTCCCTCTCTCTTGAGCCCTCTTGTAACCTGCCCTCGACTATTCCATTTGTGGGCCACATGGCCCATGGCCTTCAGGACAGAGCCTCTCATTCTTTCTTGCTCACTTTGTGATGCATTCCCTAGTCCATTCACATGCTCTCTAGCATTGGAGCACATGACCATGTGGCCCTGGCAGCCACATGGTTCATGGCCATGTGGGCTTCACATGCACACTTCAGGAGAAAGCCTGAAATGGACAGCAGCCAGGAACAAGCTAAGCTACCTGGATAGGGACTAAGACCTCTTAGTAACTGCCTGCAGGCTCCAAAGGACTGTACTTTAAAATGGAGTAGGGACTCTGGACACTGGCTTTTGTCTTGGCCTTGCTGAGGACACACTGGACTTTTTCCAGGGCAGGAAGAGGAAATGGGCTTTGAGGTAGAAGTCCACCATTCTCCCAGGCTACGTGGTTCCTGAAATAAAACCTCTTTCCTTTTGCACCAGCATCTGCCTCATGAGTTTGACTTTTGCAGTGACTGGTAGCCTCCATTTTTGTTTGGTTATAATGTAGAAGACTATTTCTGGGAAGAGAAGCCAAGACATGTTACGGTCCCAAGGGAAAAATACTATAAGCGCAATATGCCATTTATAGAGAGGAAGAGATAGGAGTAAGAACCCCCTCCCCAAATGGAACTTATTTATAAAAAATTATGTATTCATTCTTACATGTTTAAACTTCACTCACCTTCAAATAATATCCATTTGATGTAATACACCTATTGAGACAGCTTTTCCACTGCTCCAAACAGTTTTTGAACTCATCAATTTTGTTGTTTTTCAGTGCCTCTGCCATGTTTTGTTTCAATTTCTTCCACAGCAGCAAAACAATTCCTTTTGAGGACATTTTTCACTCAAGGAAACAAAAAAAATCACTTGGAGCAAGATCAGGTGAATAGGGTGGTCGGGGCATGGGTGTCATGCTGTTTTTGTTAAAAAACTGAACATTCAGTGTGCTGTGGGCAGGTGCACTCATTAATCACCCATCGTGAAGTGGATGAATATGTTGAAAGAGTCTTCATAAAAACAGCAGACTTCAAGAAAAAAACAAACATTTTCAGGATTCAAGACAATACAAGTTGTCTAATTTAAAACTATATGGTGCTGAACCTGAGTCGATTCTCAGTCTTCAGTTTTCCAATATTAGCACTTCATCTTGGATTCACTTTTTTAATGGCTTACAGAATACTCTATTAAAAATTTTAATGGTGTTTAACATGTTTTCTTTAGTGGCACCTTTTTTGTGGTCTATTTCTTAGCACGGATGTTGCTCAAGAATAAGTTTCTGGTCCTTTTCTAAATTTGCATCTACTTCCTTGATGATCTTATTCAGTCTCAGATACTATTTATATATTGAGGAGCCTTAGATTTATATCTACAGCCCAGATCACTTTTACAAACTACAGATGTAAACTTAGCCAATGAATCCCAAGTTGAATGTTTATTAGAAATCTCAAAATGGATATATTCAATGTATTATTTGAGATTCCCCCTGCCAAATCCTGTTCTATTTGCCTGTACCTGTTTCCATATATAAGTTGATTTTTTTCACACCACATATCCAACCTTTCAGGAAATTCCGTGGCTCTGAAATCTGGTCCTACTAAAGATGATCTTGAATAGCTAAGTTAGTCTATTAATGGATCACATTTTTTTAGTGTTGCCTTCCACACGATGTTCTTCACAAAAAACAGCTTTATGTGTTAACAATCTGATTATGTTACAGTGTACTTAAAACCCTGCAATAGCACCCAAGTTCACTCAAAATCAAAAATAAGACTTTACAGTTGTCTACAAGACATATATGATGGCAACTTCTTCCACTTTACCCATTTTACGTTTCATTTTGGGCACACTGGCCTTCTTCCCCTTTCTCTAACCTAATAAGCATATTCCTATCATAGAACCTTCGGAGACCCATTGTGGTTTTTTTGCCAAAAAATTCTCTTCCCCAAGATAAAAAAGTTCATGAGTAATTCCAATGTCTTCCTTAAATTTTTACTTAAATGTTATACTTTCATTGATTTCTACTATTACCATTTATTTATAACTACAGTCTACCTTACTCATTTCTATTCACTCTTAGTTTTGATCTTTGTCACCTTCCATTTGTCACCTTCCATTTAACATCTTCCATTGAATTACATAATTTACTTTTTGTATTATATCAAATGTTTATGAGCTATTGGTTCTATAGAAATACCACAGGTAGGCAAGGATCTATATCCACCATGTTCATTGATATAATCCAAATGCTTAGGATGTTGCCTGACATTTAGTAGACATCAAATAGATTACTGTGCCTGGAAAATGGTAGGAACTATTGTTTATCTAACCCACCATGTATTATCAATGATCAGGTATTTCCCACAAGTCAAAACATTCCTATTCACAATATTTAATTTATAGGTGATGAAAGTATGTATCTCAAATAACTTCTGATCTGAACTGTCTTCCATTTTGCCAATGAAGCAGCCTCTGAGATAGAGTCTAGGTGCCAATAATGGGGAGCATTTCTCAGAGGGAAATGAACCATTTTGCAAAACCTCAGAGGGAGTGAGGGAAACAAGAGTAGACAGGGGTGGAAGTTGAAAGTCAGTACCTTTGCAGCACAGCAATATTTTGGATGATATTACTGGGGATTGAATATTTGGCAATCTGAATAAACTTTAGTATAAAAGTTTAATGCCATATCAAAGAGAAACTCAGAAGTGTTTTTGGAAAAGAATCTTAGGACTAGGGGTTTGTGAAGAATGAAGCAGAGGCATCCATGCAGGGAAGAGAAATACTAATGGTAGTGAAGGTGGTGGTAACTCAACCATATGCACTCTTCAGACCTGGACATTTACTCCACCAGCTCAAAGAATGTTGGCTGTTGACAGCTCATGGCTGAGTTCTTATCCAGGTTAGAGAGCGATGATTTGCCCAAGGATATGCCTCATTTGTATGAGCAGCTGATATCCATGGGACTGGTCAATACAGGGTGAAAAACCCAGCCCCTTTCCTTGAGTGGGAGCTGTTCTTAAGAGCCATCCTAATAACAGAGCTTCCCATGGAGAGGAATTGCCAGTGGCCTGTGATGCAAATGTACTAATGTTCAGCTTCTACCCCTATCTAATCTTGTTTGCCTCACTCCCTCTCAGGTTTTACAACCAAAAATGCTCCCCAGTAAATCCCTGGCACCTAGTCTGTATCTTAGAGGCTGCTTCATTGGCAAAATTTGAGACAGTTTAGATCAGAAATGATTCTAGATGTCACATACTAAAATTGGATTTTGAATTGCATTACCTCCTACCTAGCTGACAATGAGGACCACAACACTGAAAGTAAGTGGAGTACTAACACTCGGCATGCTCTCTCAGTGATATTTTAAATTTCCTCTAGTGTTAAACTAGTGTTAAACTGGCTGTTGCAATATCCAAGGCATCTGAGAGTTCAGAGAAAGTAGTATTACAAGAACCCTGAAATTACTTTTTGTTTCCTACTACTAATGCTTCAAAGAAAGACTATAAAGGCTGGACATGATTAATCACCAATTTACGTGGAGTGTTAAACCCAGATGACCTTCTAAGCGGCACAGTTATTTTCATCTCTGAAGGGCAAAAACAGCAAAGTGTGAGTCCCATAATTCAATTATAAGAGTAGGGGAGTTTCAGGAAAGTTCAAATTCTCAACTGTATAAATGTGTTTATTCTCAGGTTAAGGCCCTAATTGAAAAGGCATGGGAACCCTGTAAATGCAGCTGAATCAATGCCCTTAAATTTTTGAATTTTCAGATCCCTTGAATGCAGTGAGGCCTTTAGAGGTGGCGTTCCATCCTTACATAAAGTTGAGGCAAACACTCTCTACCTCTATCTTCAGTTCTGCTCTGAGTCACCATACCAATACAATCACTCAGGTAGTCACATCATAATAGAACTGCGGTGGTGCTGGATGCAGAAAGGGAGAAAATGAAATAGACATAAAAAAAGCTGTAGGAGTAGCCCAAAGTTATTGGGAGTCGGGAGGATGTCCAGTTGGCCCCTAAAGTACATGGGTTTGAACTGTGTGGACCCACTTACACATGGATATTTTTCAACTGACCTGTTCACTTTAAAGCCATTTTGTTCAAGGGTCAAGTCTATGGCTGGCATTCTGTTTATGTGGTGAGCCAACTATAGACAGAGATTTTTTCCCATATGGGAGATCTGCAGCCCTAATTCCCCTGTTGTTCAAGGGTCAACTGTGAATCCCGAGGGGGCTGGATTGAGAGGAGTCAAAGGAGAGACTTTACTTGCTTTAATATATGTTAGCTGCTGTGGTAGGCAGAATAATGTCCCTACTCACCTGGTAGGCGTTCACTCCGTAATCTCTGGAACCAGTGCTTTTGTTGTTATTGTTTGGGGGGGTTGTTGCTGTTGTTTGCTTTACATGACTAAGAAGAATTAAATTAAAAAATAGAATTAGAGTTGCTATTAAGCTAACCTCAGAACAGGGATATTATTCTGTATCATCCAGTTTGTTCCAACATTGTTCTTAAAATTGGAAGAGTGGAGTAAAGTGTGATTCAGAAAAGATGTGCCTATGGCATCAGTCAGAATGATGCCAGGTAGATAGGACTCAACCTGCCATTGTTCACTTTAAAGATGTTAGGAAGAGGCCAGAAGCTGAGGAATATGGGCAGCTTCTAGAAACTGCAAAGGCAAGAAAATGCCTCTATCCTTAGAGACTCCAGAAGTAATTCCACTCTGGTGACACCTGGAGTTTTAGTTCAATAAAAAACATTTCAGACTCCTATCCCCCATAACGATAAGGTAACGAATGTGTATTTTAAAAACCATTTTGGTTTTGAAGATTTGTTATTCCAGCAACAGAAAACTAATGAAGCACTCCTCCATGATACAGAATTTAACACTTGGGGAGGGCGCCATGAGAAGGCACGAACGTCACACACAGCAAAACATAAATAAAACAATGATTACCAGCACTAAGTAAAGTATTGGTACGTGAATTACCATAGCTTATGGCACCTGGAAGAGTGAGGGTCTTAGCTGTGAAGCAGGGAAGTAGGCAGTCATCTCAGTATCTACCAGGGTCTGTCCATGCCTCTCAGATAAATTTGAGTCATGTAGTACGTTTGCCCCACGTGGAAACATTTCCAACATATTGCTTGAGAGTCTTAGCTGCTCATGACACACTGGTAATTCCTATTGCAGAACCACCTTTAGCAGAGGAGATGCTCAAGGGAAATCTAAAAGCATGGCTGGTTGATGGGAGTGGGATGTAGAAACCTACATCCTTTTTCTTCAACTTCGGGTGATTGGGCAGGATCATCCCAGCTCCAGAACTCCCTGCAAGAGCAGCCAACGTGGCTGAAACTACACCATATTTCAACCTCTCCCTGTGCCCAGTATTGCATGTCTTATTTTCTTCCAGGGGCTGGGCTCTCTAGAACACTGCTTTATAAACTTCCTGCATGACACTCTCTATCTCAAGTTTCTTTCCCAAAGAATTCACCTAAAATAACTTTTTAAGGAGAGAAAATAACCTTTCTCCCTTATTGAAATAAGCAGTGACTTCTTAAGTAATGATGGGCTAAGTACCAGCAGATCATGTGCTACAATATACTCTCAGATTTCCAGAGGGTCAAAAGTTGAGCTGATCTCAATATTAGCTTTCAAGGTATAGCAAGGGTGTCCAAACTTTTGGCATCTCTGGGCCACATTGGAAGAAGAAGAGTTATCTTGGGCCACACATTAAATACAGAAACACTAATGCAAACTGATGAGCAAAAAATGGTTTTAAGTATATTTATGATTTTGTGTTGGGCAGCATTCATAACCATCCTGGGCTACATGTGGCTTGTGGGCTGTGGGTTGGACAGCCTTGGTAGAGCTTTTTCTCAGTGACATAAAGAAATAATTTTTTTTCTGGGAAGAATTTGTGGTCCATCTCTACTATTTGATGTGATAGAAGTGTGATGACTAATCCTAGGAATGAAATACTGTACTTGGTTTAAGATGCAGCCAGCATGAGTCTGGGGATGGCCAAATAGGAATATCATTAGTGGGGAGGCTGCAGGGGTGCCTTTTAAAGTAGAATGAAATGCCTCCTTTGAAAGGCATTTCATTCTACTTTAATTCATTCAAAATGTGTTCTTCAAGAACTTTCTAAATGTTTGACACTGTGATAGGCATAGTGCTAGCAAAAAAAGATAGTTTCTTTGTCTACTCAGGTGAGGTACAGGCTTGTAAAAAAGCACGTTTTAATATCAGATGATAAGTACTTTAATACATCAATAGAGCATGACTAGCTAGGTAAGAACAGAGGTGGGATAATGCAAGCTAAGCAAACCGCAAACTCAAAAGCCCAAACTTTACAAAGAGGATCACCTAGTGTTTAGTGACTTGAAAGGAAGCACATATGTAGGCTAGAATGGAAGGCAGGAGGAAGATGAGAGAAGAGGTGAGTGGTAGCCAAACTGTGAAATACCTTGTAGGTAGGTCATGTTAAGATTTTAGACTTTATCCTGAAGGCTTTCAGGAGAATTGGAAGATTTAAATAGGGAGTGATATGATCAGCTTTGCCTTTCAGAAATATCAGTGCAAAATTCTTACAGAGCATGGTTCAGAGGGCACCATCTACAGAATTCCCATTGAGCACAAATATAACAGCATCAAGGCTCTGTAAACCTTGATCTGTCAGTGCCCCGTGGAGATGCAATATACAGTTCTGGTTCTGATACCATTTATTTACAGGATGAAAATAGATAAAGTACATTAATGCCATAGAAATGATTGGGGTAGTCACCACAGTTTCTAAACTATACCAATGATATTATTTATGGCATAATTAAATATGACCTCTCACATCATGGAACTATTTTTTACTAGATTTTCAAAATGCAATTCTGCTCAGGGTATAGACTATAAGTTAGAGAGCAATGAATTGCTCCTCGTTTCCATCAGTATTTAAGACTCAAAGGTAAATAATGATGGGCAATATTATCACAATAAAGTTTTATTTTGTGTTTTACAAAATGCCATTTTTTTTAGGTACCAGGAGAAAAACCTATATACTTATCTAGAGCTTCATTTCCATATGCTTCAGTAAAAATCCTAGCATCTTACATCTTTTGGGGAAAAATGTTAACTTCTATAAAGGTTCATTTAACCCTAGGCAGTAGGGAATATTCTAACTTCAAATATCAGAAATAATCAGACAGGTTGTTTTACTCACAACTGAATGTTGCAGTTTAAATTCAGAGTTACCTGTTAAGATCAGGTAGTAATAGTCTTACCCCAAATATTTTATTTGTCAGATCTCTGATCTCCTAGAATCATATTCTTCTGATTGCTTTTCATAAAAAAGACTTTTCAGGCTCTGATAATGCCAAGTGAGCAGGTGAAGCCTGGACAAGAGAAAGATATGAGAAAATACTTGCTCTATAAATCTAAAATATTAATCAAATGATGTAGGCTTCCCAAGAAGCAGAATCCTATGGAACATCATTTGATCAAAAACATATTATTAAGCTAGAGAAATAAAACTTGCTGAAAGCCCCAGAAAAGTGTGTGTGTGTATGTGTGTGTACATATACATATATATATATAGTAATACAATGTCTAATTATCTGTCTATATATATAATAATTTATATAATATATATATTCATAGATACTCATGGAACATAAAAGTGGACTTTAAAATCACTAATGCAAAGTTATATAATCGAATACTCTGTACTGGAAAAATAACATACCATGTTGGTCAGATTTTGAGACATTAAGTTAATGTTGAATGACCACCTAAGTTTTGTTGAATTTTCAATTTTTGAAACAAACTATAATATGGAAATAATTCCCATTACACCCTATAAACTTATTCCTTATTAAATATTTACTAAATAATTGGAATTTACTAAAAATTGGAATCTCTTTATAATGCCATTCTGATACAACATTGATTGTATAAAATCATTATTTCCATAATGATAAGCAATACATTTAGGTTTCAGTTGGGTCTTTTTCTTTATTAATTATACACATGCTTCTGGGGGTAATTAATACCATTCAGTTTGGGTTTGCCATCTATTCTGTGTTATCTCTGACATTTATTCTAGATTTCATATATTCTAAATCCTTATCTCTGCACTTTAGACTTACCCATTTAACTGCTGCCTGGATATTTGCATTCTAATATACTGAGGCATCCCCAAATCAATATTCAAAACTTAATAATTTTCCCATAAATGCATATCCACTTTTATAAACTTCTTTTACTCAGGAAAGCATATCTTGTCATATATCTGATAATACAGGGACTATTTGGATGAAGCAATATCTATACTTTATGTTACCAAGTAATATGTGAAACAAATATATTTGTGCTTTATCCCATCCTTCAAAAATATACCTGGAGTTTTAGAGACTTTCATATTTTACTATGTTTTTGAATTTTTACTGTAATGTATTAATACATATATTATTAAAATATTGCATTATAAAAATTTACTATATTACATACAGTAATTTCTGTCTGCATAGTACTGATATCACCACCATCACTGTTATTAATGTCATTCATTATTTTCTGCACAGTCTGGGATGGAGATGAAATAATCACATGGGGACACGAATACTGCCCTCTTTATCTTTCCCTTCCTGCAGTAAAACTATCAGAGAATGAACAGGTACTTAATAATCTTATTGGCCCCTTCTGAAAGGAGGAAGAATGACAAACAGAGCAAAGTGAATAATAAAAACTTCAGTGTGAATAAACACCATTTACTTCAAGTGTATTTTGTGCACTGATCTAAACACTCTACATATATTTAATCCTTAAAGAATGAAGGTGGTAGTTACACTAATTAGCCTCATTTTATAGAAGTGAAAAAGAAAACATGAGAGAGAAACAACTAACGGTGCAAAATGATGTAGGTGGAGGAAATAGGCTTGGCACTTTGTTTAGCTGTTGGCCCAGACTCTTAAACACTGAACTATATTTCTCCCTAACTGTATTATTTTTGCACATGGTATTCACTTTAGCATGTCTCTCATGATGCCGTTAATCACACCTCAGACATCCCCATTAGAGACAGGGCTCAGCTTTGAGAAAGGGGGTATCATACAGAGAATAAACACCTGGTCTCCAAGTGAAAAGGGTATGTATATGTGACTTAGGTGAGTTGGCAGTTTTCAAAGTTGCTTATAAAAGAATTATTTTCAGCTCACATCAAATTGCTTAATGCTTCTAAGGTAGAATTGTTGGGTATAATCTTGGATTTCTTGCCTTCCCCTTTCTTTCTTTTTCTCTTTTTCAATTCACCACCCGATTTTTATTGTACTTCCGAAATTGTCATCAAGTCTACCCTGTTGCCTCCATCCTGACGATATCTCCCCTCTTCTCCCATGTGACCTTTCTTTGTAATTCATTCCGTGTCATTACATTTGGATCTTTCTATATCATTCTCCAAATTTCAGCAAGTGTACACTTTCTAAAATGCAAGTATAACAAGTTAATTCCTTTCAAAACTCCCTGAATATTTTCTCATTGCTGAGTGTATGTTCTATATTTCTACATATACTTTTGTATATTTTGTAGTATACTTTTGCATAACCTGGTCTCTGCTTAGCTCTCCAGTTTCATTTCTTCCCTCTGTTTTCCACCTCACACTTCCTGATCCAACTATGTCAAACTACACAGGTCTTTCAGTGCACCTCACGTTCTCCTGCCTGTGGGCTTTTATTATTGATGTTGAAATAGTTTTATACTTACAGAACACTTGCAAAAAGTAGTACAGAGTTTCTGCATATTGTTCATTTATCTTCCTCTAATGCTAGAAACTTGCATAACCATTACACTATCATTAAAGCTGTGAAATCAACATCAGTGCATCACTATTAAGGAAATGACTATTTTTGTGCTATTTTTGCCAGTTTTCACACTAATGTTCCTTTTCTGTTCCAAGACCTGACCCAGGTTCCCATATTACATTTTGCTGTCATGATTCATTCATTAGTCTGCCCTTGTCTGTGGCAGTGCCTCAGTCTCTAGTGTCTTCCAACATATTGATACTCTAAAGTATAGTGGTCAACAATTTGGTGGAATTTCTGTCAATTTGAATTTCTGTGGTGTGTCCTTATGGGAAAAGTTGAGGAAACGTACAGGCAAGAATACCACAGAGGTGGTCTGTCCTTCGCAGAGCCTGACGTGAGAGAGTCGATGATATCAATACGTCTTACTGGTGTTACTAACTTTGACCACTCAGTTAAGGATTTTTCCATGGTAATGCTACTGTTTTCCATTTGTAATGAATAAATACCTGAGAGGGATATTTTAAGACTATACTAACACTGTTCCTCCCTAAACTTTTGCCCACTAGTTTTAGCAACTGTTGGTGAAACTTAACTGAAAAAAAATACTGAGTTATTCTGATGATGATTTCCCATTTCTCTTAATTCTACATATTTAAAGAAGAGCCTATCTCTTATCTTCCATTTATTCATTTATTATTTATATTATATGAATTTATAGATGTTTATGTAATTCTAAGTGTTATAATTGGTACTGTTCTTTTGTTATGTGTTGCTTGAATTATTGAACAATTAGTGAACTTTTATTATTAGGAACTCTTAACAGGCTCCTATGACTTTTCTATATGCTCATGTTTTTGAATTATTCCTTTGTTTTCTAACATCCACAAGATGCTATAAATTCATCTTGTATTTTCTTTTCCCTCGACTTGACCATTTCTCCAAGTTAGCCTTACTTACTTCACTGAAAATGGCACTAGAAACCATGATCTAAGTGCTAGGTGTGATCATTGTTAAAATGATATTTCTTCTAGTCCCTCTGATTAAAGGACATGGTCCTGGCTGGTATGGCTCAGTTGATTGAGGGCTGGCCTGAGAACCACAGTGTCTCTTGTTAGATCCCCAATCAGGGCACATGCCAGGGTTGCGGGCCAGGTCCCCAGTTGGGAGCATGCAAGAGACAACCACACATTAATGTTTCTCTTTCTTTTCCCTTCCTTCTCCTCTGTCTAAAAATAAATAAAATCTCAAAAACAGAGATAGAAAATATATATCTGTAAACCTACTCTACATGTTAAGTAGTTCTAGAATTGCCAACTTGCAACCCATGAGCAAAAAAGTTACTCACTAGATTACGTCTATGTACAGTTCCTTTTTGTCTTGATCTTACGCTATCAAGTCGTTACTGTCTCCTCAAGACAGTTAGGAAAGTTGTTTCTTCCTTTATTGTTATTCAGGAAATATAGTTAGGTTTATCTGTTATAGTTTGAGTTCCATTTATATCTCTACATGTTGCTTTTGCTTTAATTTTCATAAAATAAAACATACTCTTTGTCATATAAAGTTTTATGAATTTTAACAAATGCGTAGACTTGTATTCTACCAAAAATATTTTATCACTCCACAAATTGTCTCCTTTTAAATCTATTTTTCCACATCCTCAATGCTAGAAAGCACCGGTGTATTTTCAATCCTAGAGTTTTTTTTTTCTTTTCTGCAAGATCAGACATAAGATCAGTACATGATTCTTTGGGTCTGGCCAGAGATTTATCCATATTGTTGCATGAATAAGAAGTGTATTTTATCACTGAGAAGGATTCATTTGGTAGCTGTACCACAGTTTATCCTTTCATCTGTTGAATGACATCTGGGTTGTTTCCAGTTTGGGGTGATTATGAATAAAGCTGTTATAAAATTCATTACAGGTTTTAATGTGAACATATTTTTTTATTTCTCTTGGATAAATAGTTAGAGGAGAAAAATGTGACAATATGGTGTCCATTTAACTTTGTGTAAGTAGTCAACTGTTATCTACAGTGACTGTTCTTGCATCTTGTATGGGCCTCTGCAGTGCATGAGAGTTCTAACTGTTCCACACCCTTGTCCAGCCATGGTAATGTTCATGCTTTTATTTGAACCATTTGGTGTATAAATGCTAATGTAACAACATGGTTTTGATTTGCATTCACTGTTGACTAATGCTATTGAGCATCATCTGTTCCTATTCTGTTTGTCATCATATGTCTTCTTTGGCAAGTGCTTATTTAGATATTTTGACTGTTTTTCTCAATTGGCTTTTATGATTGTTGTTACTGTTATTGTTCAGCCTTCAGAGTTCTTTTTACATACAGGAAACATGCACTTTGTCAGATATCTGACTTGCAAACATATCCTCCCAGTTTTGGCTTGTTTTCTCATCAACGTAAGATTATCATTCTTAAAGCAAAGTATTTCAATTAAAAATATTTTTAATTTTTTATTATAAAGATTAGGTTTTGGTACTCTATGTTAAGAAAGAAAAATACTCTGTCTAACTGATCATAAAAATAATTTTCCTATATTTTCTAGAATATTTATAGTTTTACATCTTATATTAAAGTCTATGTTTCCTTTTGAGCTAATTTTTGCTGTAAGATATGAGATACAGTTTAAGGCTTAATAATAAGATTTTGCATATGTATCAATGTTTTTCATGCAATCATTATAAATGTTTAAATGTTCTGGTGTCATTTTTTTAAAAGACTATTCTTTCTACATTGAATTGCCTTTGAATGTTTGTCAGAAATAAGTAGATAGCATTTATGTGAGTCTGTTTCTTAATTTATGTCCCATTCTTTGGTTCTATATATTTATCCACTTGCCTTCACCACCTGTCTTGGAATCTTAGGCTGAGTTCTCAAAATTTTTTCTTTTTTCCCCAAATAGGCCATTCCAGTTCCTTTGCTTTTCTGTGAAAATTTTAGACTTCTCTAATCTTATTGGGATTGTTTTAAACCTACATACCAATTTGGAGAAAATTACCATTTTAAACTATTAAATCTTTTGAGCGATGGGCAGTGTATTTCTACACTTACTTAGGTTTTTAATTTCTTTCATTAATGTTTTGTATTTTTTAGCATATGAATCCTGAAATTATTTGCTATATTTATACCTAAATACTTCATTTTGTAATGCCACTGTAAATGATACATTACATTTTTAAAATTGTCATTAGTAGTTAGTAGAAATAAAATTGATTTATTTATATTGTTGACTATCCTAAGACCTTTCTAAATTCATTTATTAATTTTAGGAAAAGTATATTTATTTTTTTAGCTTCTTTGAGATTTTTTTACATTGATCATCCTGTTGTCTGTGAATACAGGCAGTTTTACTTGTTCTTTACCAATCCAAACATGTTTTATTTATTTTTCTTCTTTTATTACACTAAGACTTCTAGTATGATATCAAAAAGAAGTTGTAAGAGCAGACCTGTTCCCAATTAAGGGGAAAGTTTTATCATTAAATATCAAATATAATGTTACCCATAGATTCTTTATAATCTCTATCATGTTAACATTTTTTTCAATCACTACTTTCAAGAAAATTTTGATAAGGAATAAACACTGACTTTTAAATGCCTTCTCTTTATCTATTGCAATGATCACATCCATTTTTCAATTCTGTTTATGGTCATCTCCCTTTGCCTGTACTTTCACTTCCCACAGTTTCAGTTATTTTTAGTTGACTACAGTAAGAAAATATTAAAATAAAAATTCCAGAAATAACTGATTCATAAATTTTAAAGTAGTTGCCATTCTGAGAACCATGATGAGATCTCTCTCCCTCCTGCCCTGGGTGTAAGTTACCCCTTTTCTTAGTGTATCCACACTGCATACACCCCCTTCTCAGTTCTCAGACCATGTCAACCGCTGTGGTATCACAGTGCTTGTGTTCACATAACCCTTATTTTACTTAATAACACCACATTTGCATAGCTTACATTACAGTATAGTGTTATAATTATTCTATTTTTATCATTAGCTATTGTTATTAATCTTTTACTGTACCTAATTTATAGATAATCTTTATAACAGGTATGTATGTGTAGGAAAAAATAAGCATATAGGGTTAGGTGCTATTGGTTTCAGGCATCCACAGGGGATCTTGAAACACATCCCCTGTGTATAAGAGGCAACAAAGTGGAAAAGGGCTTTTCTTTGATTTTCTAATTATGCCGAGGCCTTAGGTGAAAAACAAAACAAAACAAAACAAAAACCCATACCTGTGTAAGAAAGATGTGACCTTCTCATTGCTTCTTACTCCTCAGCCGTCAGTTCTGGGTCTAGCACATATATTCCTGCTCCTCTTCCAAAGGGGCAGGAGGAGGTTGTTTTTTTGTTCTTTTTTTTTGGTCTATTCTTTTTTCCTTGCTACACTGGATTTTCAGCAGTGCCCAGCGATGTCTGTTTTTGATGCCATGCTCCCAGAGAATAAGGTCATTTTTCCATAGGGTAGGTAGAGAAAATTCAGGCAGATTTTCACATTCCTCACACAGCTGCTTTCCCCCTCACCCAGTTGTGAATTAATTCATAAGCTTTCTCTGCATTCTCAGCCTTTTTTGTAAGCACTTTTTGGGGTTGACAGAGAAAGACACCTGCAGAAATGCACCAAGGACCCTGATATTGTGGCCTGAGCAGCTGTACACAGCCACCCACACTTGGCCTTTGTAAATTTGTTAAATACAGCAGGTCCTCCAATAACATTGCACTTGTTCCAGGTTGTTTTGTGACAACATTGATGAAGTGCCTTAGGAAATTTACTCTTGTTTATATCAATTGGACTATAGTAAAATTAGATGTGTTACATATCCTTATGCTAACGTCATCCACCATCAATGTTAAGTGAGGACACAGTGCATTCTGGTTGAATTCTTCTATTAGTTTTCACGTGCATCTGCTCTAGCTAAGCAAGTGCTGGTATCTTGTCTCTCCCTGCCTTTCCTTCCATTTCATGCTAGCCAGTTACTTTGTGACACAACCCCGATGGATACAAGGAATGTCAGCTTATTGTCTGTCAGAAGAATGGACTTCTTTCTAGCTCTGTACATTCCTGAGTGACATCTACAAGTCCTGTGTGGTTTTGAGCACGTTCCTCCCACTTGTAGAACAGTCTCTCATGTGCCCCACCTGTACCCTGTTACCAACCTCTCCATAGACTTCCCACATCATATACTCTCTTATTTTTCTGATTAAGTGTTCTTTTAGAAAACTTCCTTCAAGAGGTTATCTCTCTCCACAAAGAGTAGAACCTGTCTATGTAATTTCTCATGTCCTTCTCGCATTATTATACTTAATTAATTTTGCTATAATTTCATAGTTCCTAGAAATCTGTATTTATTTTGTAAGATTTTCAAAGGCAGGAGTCTGTTGTATTGCCGGTGCCATCCACATGGTGGACATTCAATAATTATTTGTACACTGAAGGCTTTCTATGTAGACACAACAAATAATTTAGACAAGGATGGTATTATATAAAATTCCTCAACATCAACCTGTCGCCAGGGAGAGACTGGAGTCAGCCCCCACCTCATCCCCACCCTGTGTTGGCCAAGCTTGTTCCTCAGTTCCTGTCTTGCTCATAAGAGACCAATTCAAGTGAGAGACACACACATATAGTAGAAATGACAGCAAGTTTATTTATAAAACATGAGCAAAAAGCTACAAGTGGGAATTCAGCTAATTCTAGTGCCCCACATAGAGAGGAAATAAAATTGTTAGTAAGTTTGTTAGTACGTATGTTTTATCCATTTGAGCCAAGGCTACAAGTGGATACTTAGCTAATATAAGTATGCCAACTATTGGGGTTCAGGGGTCGTATCCCTTAGTCAGCTTTTAGATACCCCTTTCTTCTTTACTTTCTAAACCCTGGGATTAATGTACAGCTACAAAAGCTTTCTTTCTCAGGTACCAAAGACTCTTTGTCTTAGTGGAATTGTTAGAGAGGCTGCCTTTCCCAGCACAGAGTCCTCTCCTCCTGCCACGCTGCTCCTGCCTGAGTGCGATGTTCAGAACACCTGCAATCTTATCAGACCAGCTCAGGATGCTGAATTAATTGGTGAGACATGACTTCCTTTTGTTTCTAGGCCCCTGTTTTAAGTTCTTTGTTAGATTATGCTGGCGGGAGCCCTGCTTTATTTTCTTCCCTCAAGCCACTCACTTCTAGCTGTTACCTACAGTGATAAACCTGTAGGCAACTAGAATCCAATAAATCACAATGTTAAATCAAATGTATCTTAGTGTGAAATGGGAACCCATGCTCTGAAACATGGGAAATTCATGGATATTAGACAATAGAATATAAAATCAGTGGGAGGCAAGATTATGGCCTCTTATCAATATCTCTCTCTTCCCAGTAGTACTTATTATAGAGTTCATTGAAAACCTATAGATATAAGAAACGACAGAGAAAAGAAAGAATAATCCAGAAATATACTCTAATTCTGGGAAAGCACTTAACATTATTAGAAACCTTTCAGTGTTTTTTAAAATTATTGTCATTAATATTAGCTATAACTTCTCTAAATCCTTATATAAATCTGAAATAACGTTTACATTTTCTGCTTCCCTTGACTTTCTCTGAAGATACTAAAATTTTAAAGTACAAAAAATGTTTAAGGAAAATAAAGATGACCTCTAAAGAGAAAGGTGGAGAGAGGTACTCAGATGTGGGTAATAAAGGCGGGGGGGTCGTGAGTTCTCTCAGGCGAAGGACCAGGAAACAGCTTACCCGGACCAAGATGCGCAGAAAGCAGGCAGCTTCCCAACACAGTAAAATGTGTTTCCTTAGGGAATATATTTAATTAGTGTACTAGTGAAATCAATGGATATTCAAGTTATTTCCCCAGAGAATTCAGCATTTATTCAACATTTGCACAAGAAGAACTAAGGAATCCTTCACTGCCATGTGCTGAGCCACAGTTAATTGCAGTTGAAACTTCTTAATTTTTAATATATATTTTTAATTATAGTCATGAAAATAGACCTAAACATTTTAATATAACAATGCTAGCCCTGGCTGGTGTGGCTCAGTGAATTGAGCACCAGCCTGTGAACTGAAAGGTCGCTGGTTGGATTCCCAGTCAGGGCACATACCTTGGTTGCAGCCCAGGTCCCCAGTAGTGGGTGTGTGAGAGGCAACCACACATTGATGTTTCTTTCCCTCTCTTTTTTCTTCCCTCTCCCTCTCTAAAAATAAATTTAAAAATCTTAAATACAACAGTGCTAGATTCATAAAGCTGCAGTCTGTTTTCACCATTTAATTGTTATTACATTCTCATTTGGCTACAGAGAAGAATTTGAATAAATCTACAAATATTCCATAAATGTAAAACTCATCCTTGTCCTCTTTTTGAAGTATATCACATCCCCCCTAAAATATTATCAATATAATTATTGCCTTGTAAACTATAGGCACAGAGTAGAAAAGATCAGTAGTTTGCATCTAGGAATTTGGCAGTTTCCAATAACCTCCAAATATCTAAAATCATTGTTACAGTATACATTTCCAATCTTTGGTTACCGGGCAAACTTAAACTAGATTTTTTGAAGTAGAATTGTCAACAAGTAAAGTCATTTTAATGTTGTACAAGAGTCCTGAACTGGATTTATAATTAAAAACAGCTTGAACGACGTAGTACTCATATCTCTGTCTCTATCTGTACAGTCTTTCTCTTTGCATGTAGTGTACACACAAACTACAGACTGGGAAGGCAGCACACCCTGGTGCTGTGGAGCAGGGGATCTGGAGTCAGAGTACCGGTGATAGACGCCCTACCGTACTTCTCATGAAATATCACCTTTCTACTCAGTTTGTCTGCTCATAGACAAGACGGTAAGACTGGCATGTATAAGGGGTTATTCTCGAAATTAAATGAAATAACTCATAGAAAGCAATATACATGGTGACAGATATACAGTGACTACTCAATACATGTTGGCCACAACAATAATGAACATATATATTATTAAATGTCAGAATTGCAGTATTTGAAATATTTCAGTAAGCAGCAAACAAGTTATTTTCTTTTTCCTGCAAGGGAGGAACTTATATTACATCGAATACATTAAAATATAAAGATGCTCTTTCTGTTGCAAGGGGCTTATTATGTCTAAAAAATCCTTATAGAGTTTCTCTTTAGTGTTTATTATTTTTGCTTCCCATTCCTAGTTGTCCCATGCTTACCAGTTAAGATAGGGCATGATCAGTGGTCCCTATGGTTCAATGGTAACCCACAGAGTTTTCACTTACTTAAATGTCAGTCTTATTGCTGTTTTACACTAAGTGGGACATTTGATTTTTGAAGAAAGTGCAAAACTTTTGGAACCTGACAGACCTTTTATTTAAATACTGAAACTGACAATTATTACTTGCATAAATTTGAAAAAAAATTAATCATCCTCTGCCTCTTTGTTTTGTCTTTTATAAAGCTAGGTTAATAACATCTAACTCACAATGTTATTATAAGGATTAATGATTAATAAGAACCAGGCCTGGCTCATAATAAGACCTTAATAAATGACAGCTATTATCATTTTCATTTAGTGTAGGTCATTCTGCTTTGCTTAGAAATAAACATAAACCCAGAAAAATAGCCAGATAAGTTTCATTATCTTATTTATAATACAAATTACTGTTCTTATATAAAAAGAAACATAGAATTTTCTAAAACTATATAGCTAGAGATGCTATATAATTTTTTCAAGTGGTTTCTTAAGAGAGAAATGTTTTTATTGTCTTCAGTTATAACTGTTGAGTTACTTCTGTTTAGTTATTTTAATAACCTCAATTCCAAGACAAAGTAGCTCTTATATTTGATGGGCTATAGGGTCAATTAATAATGTTTTTCTTTAATTATGAAATATTTCAGCCTACAAAAAAGAGTAGACAATAAAATGAATGCCTCCATACTCAGCAACCCAGCTGATAAAATGTCTTACACATGCAATTCAGGACTGCTGTTGCCTTCTTTGTTCTTCCACCAATTACAAATGCCCTCAACATTACTACCGTTCGAACATAAGGAATCATTCGTACAGTTTAACACAAAAATAGAGTGAGTTTAATGACTCAGAAGAAATGCTCATTTTAGTTCTGCAATTATGTTTTAGAACAAAGATATAATTATTTTTAACTTAAAATAATTTTCTACACTGCTTTCTGGGCTTTTAATTTCTCATTTTAAAGTAAATGATGACATGAATTTCTCCTATTGCCACAGTACCATGGCATCAGGCAGTATCAAGGTCATCTCTGAATCATTTTGATAAATTAATATGCCTATTCTTTATTTTAAAAATGAACAGTACTAAATATCCATTCAAATAAACAATATATGCAAGGCAGCATGCTAAGAATATTGACACAAAAATAAGATTTGATTTGGGGAAGGTTCCAAAATAACTATTCTTCTTCTTTCTTTTGTCAAATATTTTACATAAAGAGCTTGGTTTATATTTATTTATAGCAGTTTTGAGTGTTTGCCACTCTGAGCAAATTAGTAGTGACCTTGCATAGATCTATACTAACTCTTGAAAGCTTAATGTCTTTTCTAACCTTCAAAGAATATTCTCAGGGTGTTTAAAAATAATTGTTAAAATATGCTTTTTAAAGTGAAAGGCTTTTAAATAGCCACTAGGGACAATATTATTAATTTTTTAACAAAATGCATTTTTCTTTTTATACAAAAAATACTTTGCTGTAATCAAACAGGCACAATTAATAGTTTAACTTTCATAGTATTTGTTTAAATGATTTGGTTTGATTCAGATACTGTGATACTAACAGAGTGCAGAAATAAAGGCAAATGGTGAGACACACCCACAGAGTGGAGCCAGTCTTCTCTAAGTGGCTAGAAACCCTTCTGTAACCAACTCCATGACACTTGATAACAAGGGCATTTCTCAGTCAAAACTGGTTAATAAATTCAAACAGACCATTTGCATTATATAAATGTACACACATGCATACATACAATATCAAATAAAATGAACACAGTATAAAGAAAACTCATAATGGAGACCTCTGTACTTTTTTGCCAAATAAAATAGCATTTACATTTTTATTAACTCATAACATACTATTTTATGGGCATTGGTCCAGTTGTATTCCCTACTCCTCATTCCATTTCACCACTGATCCAAGCACAGACACAAGACTGAGATTCATATGAGCTAAATGATCATCCAGAATCACAGATTTTATTACAGTGCTTGCCTGACAGATATAACCCACTTCATATGTAATATTGAGTGCTTGAGATAAGATGCAAAATTAGCTCTAGATCTACTCTATTTTACTAAATTACAAATATATTTGATTAATAATTTTCAATTAAGGGTTTATGTTTATCAGAATCACATGTGAAAATTCTTTCTTTCTCCAAAATCCCAATGCTGGGAGTATACCACAGACATTCTTGTTAAATGTTGAGAACGGGGCATGAATAACATGTACTCTGGTAAAGAATCATGCCTACATATGTTTGATATCAAACTGGAGTGTTTCCAAGGATTCTGATAAACTACCTAACAGCCAATCCACTGCCCTCAGTTATAGCTCAAAGTCCTCCAATACTGCTGACCCGGATGCCATGGCCATGGCTGATTGGATTGGACCAAAGAAGCTCAGCCAGTGTTCTCTGCAGGAAAGTATTTGAGGACTGCAAAAGGAAGGTAAATAAAGCATTGGAAATGGTGTAGCATCTCCAATTAGCTCCCTGTGCAAACTACACAAGCAGAAAAAGCCAATGTATAGAAACAAAATAGAGGAACCAAGCATATGGAAAAAACTAAAGACAGTAAGTTTTATGGTCCCACTACTGTTCCAAGGTCTAGCTGGTTTTCTGCCATCAGCCTCATGACCTGTTTCTGTTTTATTATAACAGATTTCTCTTTTCTGTGTAAGATATTTCAAGTTGTTTTCTTTTATTTCCAAATAGTAAGTCCTAATTTAAATATGTAAATTATCCTAATCTTTGGAATAATACTATGTAGCAAAATGATGGCCTATTTATGGTTAGGGCTATACTTTGGGGATAGAAAATCATCATTCCTTGTATCTGAGAAGAAACTACTTGCTCACTCCTCATCCATATATGAATTAACAACCTTAAGGTAATAATCCATTTTGACACTTGGGTGAAGATCACTTTTCTCCAAGAAATCGACAGTCACAGAACATACATCAAGTTAAATTCCCCGGCCAGTAGAGGAATTTCCTCTATAATATTTTCTGACAGGTGTCCTGCTTCTGAATGCTTCTAGCAATTAGGATCTCTTTAATCTATGAAGCAGTCACTTGTATTATTGTCAGACAGTTATGATGTTAGAGGTTTTTTCTCATGTTAAAATAAAATCTTCCTTTAGAAAGTAACAGACTAAAAGTTCTGAGGAAGGTTGCCAATGCCTTTCCAAAATGAAAAGTTTACACTGTTATTATCTACATACTGGTTTTAGAATTATAGCCAAACATATCTCAAGGGATGGGAGAATCGTTCCTCTGTGCAATGTGACATAGATGATCTCATGGTGGATGAGACAGTGAACCAAGCTGTGAAATGCTATAAATTAACAAGTAAGTAAAAACAATGGGAGACCATGACACCAAGAGCTGTGCTTAAGTGTTCTGCTTGTCTACCTGGCCCTACCTTGGTATTGATATTGAATAAGAAATTTAACTTTCTGCATATGAGTTTCTTTGTGTTTAAACAAAATATCTGGAAAACATCTCTATCTAAGGGCCCCTCTAACTTATATCCTATAGATAAATAGAATAATGTATCACAGATACCTAATGCATACACTATGCTAATCACTGGGGCACGGGTTGCTCATGGGACAAGGAATAGAGCTGGCCAGCACATCAGCACAGTACTTCATCAAATGCTGGGCCCTGACTTCTCATTCTTACTGTGACCCAGGATGCATGGCTGACCAAATTTCAGTGTGCCATCTGTCACATTGGCATCTGTAGCTTAAAAATGAATTATAGCTAAGAATCCTTTCATCGATGCATCAGTCTTCCCACTCTTAATTTCATACAGTTTTAAAAGTGATACCAAACAGCGTACCTGCCTGTATCCAAACACAGCATTTTAATGCCAGAAACATAATGTTTGTCATATGTTTATAAAGCTTGATTCACTTAGTACTAATGTGAATCATCAGGGTGTTTTTAGAGCTGCTCCTAACAGAGATAGGAAATGAAATAATCATGCCAACTATTAACTGTTTCTAAACTTACAAACTGTGTAGTAAAAGGAATACCACTTGCCTTTCATTTCTGAATGAATTATCTTCGTGGAGACACAGTTAAAACACACATGGGAATTGGTGCCTCTTGCCTTCTGTGTAGTCATCACAAAATAGGGTTTCAAGTTTACTTTCTTTCAGTTTTTGATTACAATTTCATCCTTCAAACTACATATGCATAAAGGGAAAAGCAAGTTTATCCTTACTGCCTTGTATTTAAACTTGCTTGCATGAGTGTTGAGGAAAAATACAAACTTTAAAGGAAGTTTATTCTTACTTTATGAATGGAGAACAGTAAATTTCAAAACAGAATAAGCTAAAATTGCTAATCAGTTTAATTAAAAATGTATGTTTCTAAAAAATAAAAGTGATATATTTGCCTTTACCTACATTTTACTTTGATAAATCATATGACCCAGTGATTGGCAATGAACTAGAAAAGTAACTGAATAGTAAATCGCTGATACTGTGACTTTTATCATCCAAGTAAAGATGGCCACTCAGTTGGGTCTGAGAGATTATGAAGATTACAGGCTTGTTGAGCATTTCATTAGTACTACTCCATCCTCTGCATGCATGGTTCCCTTCTTATTCTGAGTCCTCCATCTCCCTTGTTCCTGTCTATTGTACTGAGCTCTGAATACCAGAACCTTCGCTGCTGTACTTTCTTACATCCTGGTCTATTCTTTCAAATTCAAGACTTTTTCTCCTCCTGCACTGCATCTCATGTCTTTTCATCCCTGTTCAATAGCTGGCCAGTTCCTGAAATAGCTGTTTTGCGTTACGTGGTTAATGGCTAACAAAGAATGTAATGTGTTACTGCTTAATTTAAAGCTAGAAAATATTTATTTAGTGCCCATCATTTGACAAAAACAGTCTCCTAATAGAGGTTTCAGAAACATATAACTACATTATCCTTGATATTTTGGAGATCTCAGCTTGGAAAGATAAAACCTAAGCAAATATTTTAAATAATATTTAATGAGCGCTACAATAAATATGTAAAGAATATATATGGAAAGTCCAGGGAAAGAACTTGGCTCAAGACAGAAGGAAGAGAGAGGTGGAAGTAACTGGAGAATCTATAATGTAGACTGTTTTACTATCTTAGAAGGAAAAAGTAAATCAAGAGGACAAGGTGAAGTGTCTTTTAGAAAGAAGCAAACACATATGCAAATCACTGTGATGCGGAAGAGAATGCTGGCCTTCCTTGGGCAAACGAATGGAGAAATGAAAGGAGAAAAGGCTACAAGGGACTATCTTTACAAGAAATCTTATATAATACATTAAGGCATTGAATAATATAATAACACAGTATATGAGTAATGGGAAACCATTAGAATGTTTTAGATGTTTGCAAGATCAATGTTATGATTATGCAGAAAATGAGTAGGAATTATGGAGAAGGGAGGACACTGGAGGCAAAGAGAATATTTAAAAATTGTTGAAACTCATGCCATAACTCAACAATGGTAATAGAAACACTAAGAAAGGGAGCGGTCCTTCAGATATATATTACTACAAGAATTGACAGGGTATAGCGCTCCACTAGTGTTGTACGAGGGAGGGGAAGAGGGCTGAGTGGTTGAGAGAGACAGAACAATATTTTGCAGATGACACAAAATGATTGATCTGCATGCTTGGATAGTTGGTGAAACCATATGTGGAGATCAGGAAAAGTATGGGTAGACACCATCAAAAGTAATAAGTGAGAGAGAAAATACAAAACATTCTATTGTTCATAATAAATAAAGGTATTTGTACAATTTCAGATAGCAATATATGTCTGGAAATTGGGAAATAGGGCTGTCCTGGATTTGTATGATTGAAATTACTAACTCAGAATATAATAGTGAAAAATCACTCAGGAAGAATGTATAGTAGAAGGGAGACAGGTCTTGGACGAATAGTGATATTTAAAGGATATGGAGTAAGATCCAAGGAGTGAGAGAAGAGAGAAAATAACAGTGTTGTAGTAATCACAGAACAAGACCAATTGAGGAGAGTCTAAACTAAATCAGTCTTGAAGGACACGTAAGATGATGTTTCAGAGGGAAAGGCAAAAGGAAACATTGATGACTTAAATAAAAGGCTGGTTCCAAAAGGTTTTAGGAGCTCAGATATGTCAAAAAACTTTTGAGAAGAGCAAAACATTTTACTGTATCAAAAATTGCATAGAAGTTGAGGAAATGGAGATATGAGTAGACAAATATTTTGAAGGACATATTCATAGTTGTATCTTCATTAGTGATGTATAGTTTAGTACAGTAAAAAACAACTATTTTTAGGTAATAAATAAATGAAAAAATAATATCATTTAGTAATAACTGGATAAAAACAAAATCACTTTTTGGCTGTATGGGAAACAGATCATGAAAAGTAATATGTCCATGAGAGGAGACTAGATATATTAATTACCCATTGCTGTATGAAAATATTACTAAAAACTTTGGATTAAACTATGAGTGATAAATATATATTCTATGTGGTCCAAGAGCAGCTGAGTAGCTGTAGTCTTATGCTTTAGGGTTTCATAAAGCTGCTATTAAGTTTTTACTCCAGGCTATAGTCTTACCTGAAGCTTGTCTGCTTTCAAGCTTAAGCAGTTGTTGCCTGCATTCAATTCTGTATGAGATTTTGGACCAAGGGCCTCAGTTTCTTGTTGGCTGTTGGCTGTAATCTATCCTCAGTTCTTTTCCATATGAGTATTCCCAACATGGCTGCTTTCTTTCCAGAGCCAAAAAGGAGTAGAATCTCCTGCAGAGATCAGCATTATAATCTTATGTATTACAACAATAGAAATGACATCTGATTAACCTTGCATATTCTATTGGTTAAAAGTAAGTAAAATTTCCTGCCCACACATAAGGTCAGCATATTAACCAAGAAATGAACAAATGAAGGAAAAATCATGGGGTTACCTTATTATCCGTCTGCCACAAAGATGTTTTATTTCAGGTGGAAGAGTTTGCAAGCTTGTATGTTCTTAGTAGCTGTGGATTTGGTGAAATATGGTAAAATTTGTAGTAAAACTTAAATATAAGATTAAAGATGTTTAAAACAATTTATTTATTTTTAGAGAAGGGAAGGGAGTGAAAAAGAGAGGGAGAGAAACCCCTCTCACACACCCCTGACTGGGGATCTGGCCTGCAACCCAGGCGTGCGTCCTAGACTGAGAATTGAACCAGAAACCCTGTGGTTCATAGGCCAGTGCTCAATCCACTGAGCCACACCAGCCAGGGCTGAGCTTAAAGATTTTATTAATAGATTTGACTTGGTGCATGGAAGAAAAAGAGAATCAAGGATGAGTTTTCAATGTTTGGACTCAGATAAGCAAGTCCAGGAGGGGCATAGGTTTGGACCAGTGTAGAGTGTTTATCTGTAGATATGTAAGTTTAGTCATTGTTATTATGTGTCCAAAAGAGATGCTTATTGGGTAGTCCAATATATGACAGAATAAGGTAAAGATACATATTCAAGTTAATTAAATATATGTAAAGCTGTGTAACTAGAAGAGATCCCACAGTGTGTGAGAGTAAATAGAGAATAGAAGAAAGCCAATATCTAGCTGTGGGAAGGAGAGAAGAAGCCAGCAAAGTAGACTGAGAAGTGACAACCAAAAATGTAGCAGAAAAATCAGAGTAGTTGAGGTAGACAAGAAAAGAATGTGTTCCAAGAAATAGGAAGTGATCAACTGCATAAAATGTTATTAAAAGGTCAAGTAAAATTATGAATGAGAATTGACTGCAGAATTTGGTAAAGTTAATTTTATTGGCAACTTTGATAAGAGCGTTTTATTTGGATCGTGGAACAAAAGTTCAATCCTTCCAGTTAAGGAGAAAATGGGATAAAGACAAATGAAATAAATCCTCAGTGTGATGAGTATAAGGGAAGATGTATGGAAGGGGGATGAAAAGCTGAGGGAGTTCTCACTTGATCAGAATTTTCTCCGTGAAATGATAGTTACCAGAAGGTGTGCAGACTTTATGAAGTATTTTGAATGTTTAGAATAATTGATATGGGGAGAGATAGGCATGACTTATTATAGACAGGCATGATTACTTTCAACTATATTGTTCTTCCTCCAGAAGTTTGAGTATCTCTTAGGGACATATCATCATCACCTTCAGTGTGTTAGCTCATGATGCTGAGGTATACCATCAGGCCCAGTAGAGAAAAAACTGAGGATGGGAAGCTTTGCCCAAAGTATCTTAATTTATACCATGTATGTGATTGCCAAATTTATTTACACTTAAGTTCAATCTGGGTAACAAAACCCTGGTAAATCCTCTAAAGTAGGATGTTGAATGAAAAAAATAAGAAATGAAAGCATTTTTTGGAAGTAAACCATACATTTTGCTTATCAAGGGAAAAATTAATGCTGAATATTTCAATAATACAAAATAAGAAAAACTAGGGAAAGGTTCTCAAATTCTTACTCTGAATTTAGGGTTTCCATTATGAGTCACATGCACTTATTTTGAACTAAATGTTTCAAAATGTAAAACAAAATGATTTACAAGCACAAACTCAAGATTATAGTTTTTTTTTATGTAGCTCCATTAAGTATATGTTTAGTTAATGTGACTATGAGAATGTGCACATTTCTTGAAATTGGACTTAAAAGTATCAAGGATAACTCAAAAGTTAAAATAGTACTATAAGTGATAAAGTATGATGTTCATCAAGAACTCCAACATTCATAATGTCAGTGTTTTAATGTCCACTATTGGCTATGTACTCTTGACATTGATTCAGTTGCTTCCATCTCTCCAGCTCCTCACATCAACAGAAGCAGCTTTTTTTTTTCAGTTTTGAGGTATAATTGACAAAATTGGAACATATTTTATGTATTGATATATTGATTCAATACAATATGCTGACTTGATATCTGTATACAGTGTGAAAAGATTCTCTTCATCAAGTTAATTAACTCATCCATTGCCTCACAAATTCACTTTTTTTCTTCTTTTGGTGAGAACATTAAAGTTCTAGTTTCTTAAAGAATTTTAATTATATAGTATGATCAACTATAGTCACCATGTTATACACTAGATTCTGTTCATAATAGAACTGACAGTATTCTTTTACCAATCTCTCCCTATTTTCTCTAACCTAACCCCTGGAAACCATTTGTCTATTCTTTTGCCTGTGAGTTCCACTTGTTTTTTTAATAATTAAAGTTCAGTTATATAATGCAGTACTTGTTTTTTTTAACCTGATTTTTTAAAAAAGTGATAGATAGACTAGCAGTAGCTGGATGAGGTTGACCTTTAGGATCATTAGAGAAAGAATAAAAAGTGGAGGCTAATTTGGGAGAGAGAGGAGGAGATGTTGTAGAAGTACTTGGTGTTGACGCAAATGCTTGAGGAATTATACAGCATATATTTCTTGTGTATAGAGAGAGCTGCCTGTGTGTTTAGGTGAGAAATAAAAGGCAAATAATTGATTATGCATTCCTTCTGCCTCTTAAAGTAATTGAAAAGCTTAGGAGCCTTTCAAAACTAATTTAGAAGAAGAGGAATATTTATTTATCTCTTTGTGTACACTGAGGATCTTTAAACATCTCTAACAACTAAAAAAAATCAAGAGTCACTGAAGATTTTCCCCCTACTATGCCAAATTTCAGTACCCAACATTTCTCTGGAAACTTTATAGCCTGAAATAAATGGAAAGGATGATTAACATGAAATCTTAAAATATTTCTCTGGGATTTAGTTTCTTATATTTAGAAAAAGAATTTTAAGTGTCCTAGTATTTGTCCACGGCACTTGAAAAATCTCCTTTTATCACTTCAGAACATACTGCATTGAGCATATTTTGTCTTAATAGGAAAATTAGTGTTCAAAGCAATACAGCCGATTTTATTATTCCCAGTAGACTATTCTAAGACAAAATATGTAGCCAAGGAGGTTACCATCACTTTGTACAGTTCATAGGTCCACCCTCCAAAATAAAAGGACTACATGACAATAAAAATAGAAAAGTAATAAAACATCTGAACACTGACCACAAACCACACCCATATTGATACATGTTTGTGAGTGTATGAGGTCTTTCCAGAAGGTATCCAGCCATGTAATATGAAAAACAGAGACATTTACTGAAGAAGATGCAAGACACAAGAAACATTGCACATAGGACAATGACACCTCAATACCCTTCAAACTAGGTACCTTGGGACCTGACACAGTTCTCCCAGTCGCACACAACTGCCCCTTGTATTTTTCAGAATTTCATCAATGGTCTGAAATGTCTTCCCTTTCACAGGTGATTTTAGTTTTGGGAAAAGCCAAAAGTTGCAGGGTGTCAAGTCTGGGCTTTAGGGGGGCCAAGTTACCTGGGCGATTTGATGTTTCACCATAAAACTCTGCACAAGACATAATACATGAGCAGGTGCATTAGCATGATGACACTGCCAGTCACCAGCTGCCCATAGCTACAGCCTTCTGAATTATCTGAGTAGTTTCCATGGAGGAATGTTTAAGCTTAATACCAAATCTGATGCCGATTCATTGCTCTACTCACTCAGTCATTTTGAATATGATGGCTCCACAGTATACATGTTCACTCAATGGTGTCTTCTGCCTGCACTGACTAGTACAGTGAAGTTTCATTGTTCACACATATGCATTCCAGTCCACTCTCCTTTGCTACCAGATTACACTGATGTCAGCAAAACACTCTCATCATATTAAGAATGGTTGGACTTTTTCTGGACAGACCTCATATATGCATATATATTTACATTTTCTTTTATATAAATAATTATTTAAATATTCTTATAAAATGATCTGGAAATATATATCTGAACACCCAACCTACACATATACTCATACGTGTGAGATGTTGGCATCAGTAGTCCATCTGGATCTTCACATCTACCTATAACTATGTAAACACCCTTGAGTTAATATAAATATCAAACTTATAAATGATCAGAAAATGGGAAGTTTTGAAAAATACCCTTTATTCTTATCCTTATTAGAACAAAAAAGAAAGAGCTGCTAATTTAGTTCTTACCATGCCAGAAGAGAAAAAATAGGAATCTGGTTAGTCACATACTTAGCTAGTTGGCAGCTTTTAAGATCAAACGGTGTAAAGAATTCTGTTGGACACAGAATCAGAGTGCTCCTATAGTTTTCTAAATAGTGTGGAATGAATCACTCTTCTGTAAGAATTTCACTATATTCTAACCTACAACTGCATAAATTAAATAAAGAGCTTAGTTGTATCTAGAAAGTCCACATGATTAATTTTATGCCCTAAGAAAACTTGTGGTGAATACAAATAACCAAATATAATACAATATTTGTTAAGAGAGAAACTGACTTATTAAACCCTCAAATTGACATTCATTCTATAGATTATTCACAAATTGATAAACCTAATGTGGTATATCAAACAGAGGAAATAAATATTGTACTACTATTTCTTGTATCAGCTCACTTTGTCAACTCACTTCCTCTGAGATCTTGCCAAAAAACCAATCTGAGTACTATAGTTTCATTCCACATTCTACATTAAGAAAACTGGAGGGAATTTCAGGGGGAAAAGGGGAAGGATTTACAGGAACTAGTATAAAGGACACATGGACAACTAAGGGGGGTGGAAATGGGAGGTGGGGAGCACTGGGGGGGTGGGCTGGGATGGGAGTAAAAAACAAAAAACTGTACTTGAACAATAATTAAATAAAAAAATTATATTAAAAAAGTAATAAAAAAAAGAGTCACTACCAGTTTAAAATTATGTAAATATTATGACTGGGTACACTGCAAAGTTTCTTTATGAGATCAGAGATAAAAAACACAGTTGAAGAGAAATAAAACTAGGTCTCTCCTTAAAAAAAAAGAAAAGAAAAACTGGTGTAAGAAAATGACCACAGACTTTATAATAAAAGGCAAACATTACCAAATATTATTATTTAGATATAATTCCCCAAAATGTGATCATATCAAAATAAGATCTTGAGCTTGGTAAAGGATAAAATATCTCTAGTAACACTAAAAACAAAAGAAAACATTTATATTACTCATGACAAAAAAAAGTGTTCTTTGTTAACAATGTGGGTTTTTCGTTCATTTCTAACCTATTGATTGATAGTTACAATATATATCAATGAATAATCTTTAAAGTAAAAACACTCTAATGTAATGGGGATTTGATCCACCTTAAGTTTTTAGGTTTCCAGAAATGGTAAATTGAATTAAATCAAATAAAACAATATCAAATCAATAGAATAATGAGTATGGTAACCAAACTGATAACCTGAGAATTATGTATAGCTAGAAGCAAAGAGAAATTACTCATTTCAATTATTTTTCAAAAAAAAAACCACATTATTTTCATTGTTGACACTATTACAGATGTCCGAGTTTCCCCCTCCTTAGCCCACCTTTACTCAGCCCCTGCCCCCTGACACTTTCCTCTGGCCATCACTACACTGCTGTCTGTGGCTAGGGTTACATGTATATGTTTTTTGGATAATCCCTTCACCTTCCCTCCACTCTCCACCACCCTCTTGCTCTCTGAAGCTCTCAGTTGGTTCCAGGTATCCCACTATTTCTCAGACTATTTTTAATGTGAGTAACTTATTAGAGGACACAACATACTTTTAATAAATATTTCCTTTATGTGCAAATATAATTGTTTATAGACAAGAAATGCATGGGGACATTTTAGAACTCTGAATATCTGTGTGCGTGAATTTTTTTCTTATTGAGTACCTCAAAATTATAGGCATTGCCACACTGCCATCAGTTTTTGTGTCAGATATTATCACCATTGTCACAATGTAATAGACTCAGTGCTCATTTGGCCAGAGAAAAACAGCAAAGAAGCTGTGTCAGCCATGTCCACGTAGGGAATAGGGGAGCCAACGAGGCACTGTCCCAAATGCCTGAGACTTCTACTCCACTCTAATCAGTCCTCCGTTCCCTGCTTGAGGAGAAAGGAGGGAGTTCCATCACAGGGCACAAGGCTTTTCACTGCCCTTTCCTAGCTACGAGAAAGGAAGTGAACACAATTAAGAACATGGCATACAAGTAATCAGTATTTACATGTTGGTGAGTCTGGCATTGATACTTATCACTGAGCTACAGCATAAAAATTAATGATAGATGACAAATATTAAGATTACAGTGTTTTAGTTCTCCAGATTATTTTACAAAGTTCATTCTCATTCTAATTATGATTCTTAAGTGCATTTAAATCTTTATCATGACCTTTTAGTATTACTAATGACTTTCACACTTCTCATGATAGCAGCAGTCACCAAAACCATTATGGTTTAGGTTGTTATAATAGTACTCTGTCTAAAAAAAATTAAATTTTGCTGAAGACAAGTCAGGTAACTTACCTTTTATATTAAATTAGCTATCTTCATCTTGCCCAGTCCTTAAGAATAGTGGTTAAGCTATGTCTCCAAAAGTTCAATAGAATTTTTCATGAGTAATTCCTAAATATCAGTTTCTCAAGTATTTTATAGGGGTTTCATTTCTAACAAATTACATTACTCTAGCTATATTTAAGTATAAGTATCATCAAATTAAAGACAATCAATTTTAGAAAGCAAAATATCAAATATGCATTAGTAATTTGACATTTTTTAACACACAACTTTCATTTTCTGAAATAATAACCTCGTTTTTATTTTAGGTATTTAACATTGAAAAATATATGGGGACGACTAGTACCATAAAAATATTAATTTATATTTTTACTTCAATTAGAATTTTTATCCTAAAAAGAAATGTAAAATAAACAAGATACGGGATACTTGAATACTAATGCTTTCTACCCAGTTCTAGGAATATTATATCAAAGTCAACATCAGCCAGTTCCATGTGGTCAAATAGTAAGTAAATTGGAAAATGGACATTAAGGTTCCTTTATTTCTACAATTAACACATTTTGCCCATTGTCTCAAGGCACTCAGGTCCTTCACTCTCTTCTCCTATTTTAGAGTATATCTTAAAATATTTTTACACATTCATAAAACAAATGGCTTAAGAAATTAACAGAAATAATTTTTCATAGTTCCATTAATGGACTGTTTAAGTGGAAGAACTTTTCTTAATTGTGAGAAGATATTTTGAGAGGTTAAGGAACCTTTTGGTGGAACACCTAAAATTGTTTAATTATCCCCTGTATAGTACTTGAACTTCGCTCTCAGAGGGATTACAGTGGCACTAAAGAAAAAGATCTTGATGTGAAATAATTAAGATAAAAATGACTAAAACAAATGCTGGTGCGAAATATGCTGATATTGAAATCAAACTTTGCTTATTCTAAAGAAATCAGAGAAAAAAGATGCACAGAAAGAAAAACCGACCTTACAGCTAGAGTCTAGGTAAGGTGCAAAGAAGCAAGATAAAACAGGGGAGAGGAGAGTTTGGTGTTGGGTATAATTTAAAATAAAGTGATTGTATACTTAATAGAGCATGTTATCACTTAAGAGTACATTGTTTTATTATTTCCTTTTCGAAAACATTCCAGAACCAACGGGACAGAATTCTCCTCTTCCGTGCTTCTTCAGTGGAGTTGCATGTGTCCATTAACAAGGAAAGTTACGAGTTTTCAAAAAATAAAATTTTCATGATCTAAACATTAACAGCCTCATTTGGTTGTTGGATTTATCTTTTTGCTCCATGCTGAGGTTTTGCTTCTAGGAATTCAGAAGCTGGAGTCCTGCAAACATAAGGAATGCCATCCACAAAGAAGAGCTGCCAGATTAGACAAAAAAGGATAAACCTCCAACATCTTTGGCTACAACACATTCTCTCCATCAAATAAGTCCTGAGAGAGCAATGGTTCTTGTTGAGCTACAGAAAATAGGAAATGGGATATAACGTGGTGATTTTATAGACTTTGAGACACAGACATATTTATAGGAAACAAGAAAAAATACAAAAGTGTCTCTTTTCCTTGCCCTATCTCCTTTTGCTCTTAGCAGTTCATTCTTTTTTAAAAAAATAATTATTTATTTACCTTTAGAGGGGAAGAGAGGAAGAGAAATATCAATGTACGGTTGCCTCTGTGCGTCCTATGCTGGGAACTGGCCTGCAGGGAACTGGCCTGCAACCCAGGCATGTGCCCTGACCGGGAATTGAACCGCGATTGTTTGGTTCGCAGGCCCACGCTCAATCCACTGAGCTACACCAGCCAGGGCAGCAGTTCGTTCTTGACAATACAAATATATTTCCCTTTGCCTTCTTTCCTAATTACCCTGAGAATTGAAATTACTTAACAAAAACGCCCTTTAACATGGCTCGAGAGAAGAACATTCATGCTGTTCTTCTCAACATTTAATTCTTAAAACAGTTCACAAAACCTGAAGAGCAAAATCCATAAACACCATTTCTATTTTAGCAGTGGCATTTTTCTCACTGTGACTTTGAATTCTCAGAGCTTTCTTCCATTTCAGTTTCCTGCTCTTCTCAAGCAGGTCACAGGTACAAGCCTGAGAGAAAAAGAAATGTAGCTCTAATTCATAGTGAGTCCGCTTGTATTTCACCTTCTTCACATCTTGCCTTTTGTCAGGCTTCACCTAAAATCAAATCACTATTGGCAAGACCCTGTCCACACAAATGGCAAATTAGATGTGTCTGAATAGGATGATAATCCAGCTTAACTCTAACAGTTTATGTAGCTGTGTGCAGTATCAGCCTCTTAGCTAGAAGAAATGTCTGTCACGAGCTTACAGAAATTGGTCCCGTCAAACCTATGTCTCATCAAACTATTATAATATATGAAACCAGAAACAAGAAGATATATGCATAACCCATGGCTACAGACAACAGTGTGGTGACGGTCAGAAGGAATGAGTGGGAAGGGAAAGGGAGAGGCAGGCAAAAGGGAGACGGGGTCCTGTATACAGTGTCAACACAAAAATACAGAAAAAATAAAATAAAGAATCGACACAGTATTTTTAGAATTCTCTAGTTAACTATGAAACACAGAGGAAAACACAGAGCTAATAGCACATTTCCTTGTATTATTTAGATTAATTTAAATCCTCATAAAAGCAAGTCTAACCATCATGTAATATTAGAGTAGATTCTACATGCATTTAATAGTGGATGATTTCCATAAAATAATTGGTTAGTAATATGAGTTGTCCAAAATGTAGCCAAAGTCCTCCTCAGAGATTATATATACATTTCAAAGTTCTCTTCCATCTGCTAGGACATCTGTATTTATGTACATAAGTAAAGCATTCCAAAAACAGAGAACATCACAAACCCTCCCTGCCTTGAGTCACACTAACAAATTGTTACCAAAGCTCTTTCTATAACCAGAGACAAAGCTGTGTGTTTTAACAAAATCCTATACACGTGAACCTAATATGGACAGATGCCGAATTCTACAAATGCAACCCAAACAGGAAGTTATAGGAAATATAAATAAAAATTATTTATATAGAACGTACATCTGTTAAATTTTGCCTTTACCTCATTCCTCTCACCTTCTACCCTCAACTGTCAATGAGAGAAAGTTCTTGTGTACATTCTTCATGACAGATGCATTGATCTCTGATGAGGCTGTTGCCAAAATTTCAGTTCTTGTGTGTATGAAAGCCTCTTTATGGGCTAAAATACACATCTGTACTATTTTTAGTATAAAGATAAAACATGAAATATCCAGCTACAGGGTAGATCTGCTCTCTGTTCCTAGATACCCTATGGGGAAAATTGACACATAGCTGGATACACAGTTCCCTCACACCACCCCTCTGTACCCAGGGAATATCCCTCTCAATGGGCTGGACTTATTATCACATTTGCCTGCACTGCTTCTTTCGCTTTTGATCCTGACATATTGTTAACCCCAGCCATTAGCTACCCTACGTCTGTTTTTATATTCTCTGTGGGGTTAGATTACAATAAACCCCTCTCCCTCCCAAGCAAACGGAAAAACTGCCACAGTAAAGTTACCACTAACAAGTCAGCAAAAGGCAGAGATATGTTCAAATGACAGCCTGAAACTTTTAAAACTTGTTTTGCCAGCAGGTTCCACCAGAGTCCCTGGACAAATAATTGTAGTTTTGGTTTATAACACAAGCCATTATCAAAAACACCATTTACTATACCAGAAACTGAAGTTCAACTCCTAGGAGGAATTATGTAGCAGAGTTTTTATCATTTGTGCAGTAAAGGAACCTTAGACTAGAGCTACATCTGTAGCTCATTTAAAAAATGAAAACAACTAAGACTATTTCTATTAGTCAAACCACCCTTTGAGGTACTCTTGCCTCCTATTTGGGAAAATGTAGGCTGGAAGAGCTCTGGCCGGAGACTCGGTTGGTTTGGGGAAAAGGCATAACTCAGCAAATAGTCAAACTTAGTCTCCTAGTGACCATGCTCCATGAAGGAAAAGCTAGTAACTCTATCAGTCCCTATACCTTTTATAAAGGGGATCAGATTTAGAAGCCAAAATGAGGCAAATTCCTCCATATTACTATGTGTGATGTCCTAAAGTAGAATAAACATACAATAAAAGGCTTCCTGACTGACATTCTAAGATTTGGGGGAGGGATAATTGACATATAATAATATGTCAGTTTCAGGTGTACAAAATACTAATTCGACCACAATTAGTCTGGTTAACACTCATCACCACACAGAGCAACATTTTGTTGGTCTTAGAATGAGAAATTTTAAGATCTACTCTCTCAGCAAATTTATAATATAGGATACAGTATTATTAACCATAACCACCATGCTAAGGCTTATTTGTTGCACTTATTTGTTGCACAACTGGAAGTGCACCTTTGAACCAGCTTTACCACTGTCATGTGCCTTGCACACCCCACCTCTGGAAACCACCAATCTGAATCTGTGAGTTTGGTTTTATCGTTGCTGTTATTTTTTTACAGTCCACATATAAATGAGATCACATGGTATTTGATTTCTCTTTCTGATGCATATCATTTAGCATAATGTCCTTATTATCCATGTTGTCACAAATGGTAGCATGTCCTTCTTTTTTATGGCAGAATAATATTTAATTGTATATATACCATATTTTCTGTTTATATTGTTGTTCAAGTACAGCATTCTCCAGTTTCCCCTCACCACTCCTCCCCTGCCCCAAATATATATACTGTCTTTTCTTTATCCATTCATCCACCTATGGACACTTAGGTTGCTTTCCATGTGTTGGCTATTGTAAATAAAGCTGCATGGGGGTGCGTGTATCTTTTTGAGTTAGTGGTTTTGTATCCTTTGGATAAATATTCAGAAGTGGACTTGCTGCATCAAATGGTAGTTCTATTTTTTAATTTTTAAAGGAGTCTCCATACTGTTTTTCACAGTGACTATACCAATTTACATTTCCTCCACCAGTGCACAAAGTTCATATTTCTCCCATTCCTCATCAGCACTATTATCTCTTGTCTTTTTTATAATAGCCATTCTGATAGATGGGAGGTGATACCTCATTGTGATTTTAATTTCCATTTCCCTGATTACTAGTGATATTGAGGTCATTCCCATATACCTGTAGACTTTCTGTATGTTTTTTCTATTGAGTTGTATTGAATTCTTTAAATATTTTAGATATTAATTCTTTATCAGATATATAATTCACAAATATTTTTCCCATTAAATAGTTTACTTTTTATTTTCTGTTCTGTGCAGAAACTTTTTAGCTTTGTATGATCCCACCTGTTTATGTACGTTTTTGTTGTGTTTGGTTTTGTTGTCAAATCCAACAATCATCTCCAAGACCTATGTCAAAGAGCTTACCACCTACTTTTCTTCTAAAAGTTTCATGATTTTGTGTCTCATGTTCAAGTCTTTTAGCCATTTTGAGTTATTATACTATAGTATATACTATAGTTTGTAATATCATTTAAAATCAGAAAGTGTGAAGCCTCTGGCTTCGTTCTACTTTCTAAGGATTCCCTTGGCTATGTAGGTTCTTTTGTGGTTCCATACACATCTTAGGATTGTTTGTTGTGTCTGGGGGTTCTTCCCACAGGAGCCCCCATCTGCCACAGATGAGAATAAGTCTACCAAGACATGATCTGCTTGGGGAAGAGAGGTGGCCAGTCTCTCAGAGGAGAAAATCTTTTTGCGGGCATGTTAAACATCTCAGCACTAGGTTAATCATACATATTTTATCAATATGGATCCAGTAATAATTTCACGTTTCTTCTACTCTCTCAATCTTCATCTTAGAGTCTTTGCAATGACCCATCGAGGATAAGTTTTAGTATTATTTGAAGTTAACAGAGCACTTACAAAGCATAAAAGAGGTTTCAAGGTTCAGGTATAAAAAAATAATCCTAAGATCCTGAAAATGTAATGACTGCTATTTGTTATCTTTTTAGATTTTCTTACAAGTTATTTCAGTCTTGGCTAGGAGTTTCTTCCAGTTATATTTCAATTAATTCTCTTCATCAGAGGGACTTTGAAGAGGATGCAAAGATACTCAATGAGTTTTTTAAGATTAATTTTAATATTGTATACTGTAGTGTATGCAGAAGAAAATAACAGAAATTTTTTCTCTATGTATATATTTTATAAAATATTTTGTATCTTAAATATTTTCATTGTCCTATTGCTTTTGAGAAACACAAAAGACATACTATATTTACTATGATTATGTATATAGTACACCAATAATTTTTAAATTATACAATTTAAAAAATAGTTTCTAGTTAATTTCATAGGGTATATTAATTATTGCTGAATTTTCACCTTAAATATTTTTAGCAAAGTATTTCTCACTTTTTATCAAATAGTAATATGATTGTAAGAAGAATGGTAAAATTTCAGGAAGGAGTTACAGTACTTTAAAATAATGAGGAGCTATAAATGAAAGTCAAGGATCTTTGAAACTTTTGTTTTCATACTCTGCAATCTACAATAATAAAAGTAAAATTGATATTATATATAAATTTAGCTAAGGCAAATAAACTATCAGTGTTAATAAAACTGTTAAAATTACATAAATATATCAACATTTGGTTAAAATATTGATATTACTGTTTTATACTTTAAAAGTGTTTGAGGAGATGCTGACCTTTGTTATTGTTAAGGACTCATGAATGCAAAAGGAACTGGGACTGGTTTTAGAGCAGAAAAGAGTTGAACATTTTCTGGCCTAAACAAGTCAAGGAAGTAAAATCTCAGTAATGTATTTGACAGATTTCTTGCTTGCTCACACTCTCTTTTTCTCCATGCTTAACTCATTTTTGCTTTTTATACATAAAAAAATCTATTTACTCCCTGGCTAGTGTAACTCAGTGGATTGAGTGCGGGCTGTGAACGAAGGGGTCGCCAGTTCGATTCCCAGTCAGGGCACATGCCTGGATTGTGGGACAGGTCCCCAGTGGCGGCCACACGAGAGGCAACCACACATTGATGTTGCTCTCCCTCTCTTTCTCCCTCCCTTCCTTCTCTCTAAAAATAAATAAATAAAATCTTTTAAAAAGAAAAAATCCATTCGCTCTTACTGACTGATCCTTCCTTTACTTCCTTGATAAAAAATTGTTACCAGCATTTCCTGAGTATCACAATTGCCTCTCCTCTATTCTTACTACTAGTTTTTTAAAAAATCATGGAGAATTACTATGATTGGTTCAACTAAGTTTAGGTGCCTACTCCAGACAAATCAAATAGTAGCCAGAAGATAATGGCAGCTTCACCTGGGGCAAAAAAAACAAAACAAAACAAAAAAACAAAACCCTGATGTTGTTGGAGAAGTAGGAGAACTTCTCCAATCTCTATGAAGTACTACATTCTGATGAAGAGGAATGACTGACTGGCACATAAATCAGTTCAATAACACACCGACTGTAACTTAAGCAAAGCTTTCGGAGACTTCAGTTATAGAGGGGCTGGCGGAAGTGAGGTCTACTTGAGTGTGGTCTGTAGGGTAATAATATGGGTTTAATAATTTATAGTTTTAATTTGAGCATTTCATCTAAAAGGTCATATGGTGTGTTTGAATGTTACATTGTTATGTTACAGAATTACATGCTTATGATTTTGTAATAAAAGATTTTGTAGTAAAAAAAGAGGCATTATTAATGCTGGATCCTGTATATTCTACTCCTTTAATTAAGCTCACTAAAGTTTTTGAGTTATATGGCAGAAAAAAGAAGAAAATTAAAAACCTGCAATACAAAATTTGTATAATAAGCTTGGAAAAACTTGACTTTTTTCCTGTATGTTTTATGTACAAACAATAGGTTTCATGTAAATTTCTGTCCTTTAATTATTTGCATGACTTAACCTCAATATATTTTATTCATATATTTTTGCAAGATGCATTAATAATGTATAAATGAAAATCGAGTAAAAATTAAGCTATAATAATCAGGAAATGGAAAACAAATTAAGAAAAGATAAATAAATAGGAAATTATGACAATATATAAGACTTTGACCTAAACTTAACACTTGAATAGCATGTAAAATACCTATGGAAACTCTTTATTTCTGTCAAGTGATTTAGTTTTTAATGTTTGAAGAAAGAGAAGGTGAACATTTAAATTTACCAATTTTAACGTAAGTATTTCTAATTGCTTTCAAACAGGGATTTGTAAATAAGATTATATTTTTTCGCAGTTGTATGAAAAACTAATTTAAATATATAGATGGGAAAAAATAATAGTTCCAACCCCCAAAAGTCACACCTTCCAGAATGTGAATTGGAAATTTATTGTTCAAAACTTCCTATTACCTAGGCTATTTACTACAGGGGATATTGAATAACATGAGATGAAAGTGACAAAACAGATTTTTGATAAGCACACTACTTTTAAAATGTACCTTCTGATAAATTGATGTGAAATCTAAAACATCTTGGAAATGAACTACATTATTTTAAGTAGCTAAGAGCAAAACTGAGACATCTGTCAGAGTCAGCAAAAGAGAGAATAACAAGATCAACAGAAGCTGAGCACCTGTGAGTTGTAAAACATTTTATGACATGATCTAGATGTTATTTTTTCATTTTTTCAGTGAAAGATTGAAGGTGATTGTAGCACAGAAAGGTATCTCTGGCAGGTAGGGATTTTTTTTCCCCAGTTTTGAAAGCCATCAGAGTAAGAGATTGTATATCTGTAATGAGATCTTCAAAAAAGAGGAACCATCTTTTTTTAAAAAATCAAACATATTGATTGAGAATGTAGAATACCAAAATTTGCAAGAAAAGGGAGTGTTGCAAATAATATCCAGTGTAAAGTTGCAAGGAATAAGTGTCAAACTGAGTTTTAGACCTTCTCATTCAATATCCCTCAACCTGTTCTTTGTAATAACAACCACATATTTTAAAAAGTTCTTAGATTTCTCACTCTGGTCAGCTTTTTAGATCCCAGAGAAGTAGCCACAGTCAAGTTACTCTGAACAAATGTTGAGGCAGATGACTATAACCTCCCTTGATTTCCCAGACCCAAAATTTATTCCAGGGTATTAGAATAAAGAGAAAATGAAACTACAGAATTGTCTTCCAGATTCATTCCTCTGCAAAATGATGCCACCACTTAAAATATCACAACTGCTATTTCTAATAAAAATAAAGATAAATCATAAAGAACTCATCTCTGCATACCATTGACTAATAATGTATTTCTGCCAAACTCACAAGTCTGCAAACTTTATTTTGTAAAGACTTGGCATCTTAATTTGCTGCCATAAACCAGCTAAGTTATGGTTCCTACATAACTATCTCCTTTTAGCTCTCTGCTTTGTAATTAGACATTAGAAGACAGTTGAAACCTCTAATGATTATAGTCCAGTTTTTTTGGTTAGTCTGTCTCAGTATGCTAGGTTTACCAATTCTAAGCCCTTCCGTAAACATTAGCCGAGAGATGATACATCAGTACGTGCTTGTCTTCTTCCTAAAAAGCCAGCTCTTATATTTAGTCTTCATTGTCGATATATAACCCAACAGATAGAGAGTTGGGTCACGATAGCCCTGGATGCTTAGCATGCTTTGTAGCAAAAGGATGTTCGTTTACATCAATGATGATGTCTCTGGTTCCCAAGACTTTCTCAAACAGCTTATACTTACCTTCCCAACCACTGGTGCACTGTTTAAATCAAGGGCAAGTAGTCATGATGTCTCCTTTCTTAGTCTTGTTTAAGGGGTAGGAATATTTACTATTCCTCAGAGTTCCCTATAGTGAATTCATTTATGTCGATCAATTATAAATTACTGTATATCTTATATACAGTAATAGAAGACTAGAAGTCTAGAAGTAAGACTAGAAGAGAACTTATGTGTATTTTATACTATAAGATACACAGAAAGTTACCAACATAAATTAAACTTAATTCTGAATATGAGCAACAAAGGTGCCAAAGGTTAAGAGAGTTAAAGAATATATCCGTTAGATTTTTCACAATTTTACCCATATTTTATAGACTAGAACATAATGTTTTCAGTGAAAGTTGAATAAATATTGAATGAAATCTTATCATGTAGCAACATGCTATGTTAATTTAAATAATTTTTGGACAGATAAAAATTATATTGAATAGAAGATATATGAGTTTTGGGTTCTTACAGTCACATTCTGATATGAGACTTTGGATTTGAGTAGTTTATTTGAGAGATAATCTCAGAAAGTTTGATAAGAATGTACTATCATAAAACGGAGGAAAGCCAATAAAGGTGTGCTACTGAACTATTAATTCTTGTGCGCCATGGGGAGCTAAATCTTACTATGTGTGAGACATACCTTCAGACTTTTCCCTTGTGGTGAGGAAATGGGTATTTACTACTTCCCTATGGTTAAAATTAACTTCTAGATCAGTGGTCAGCAAACTTTTTCAGTAAAGGACCACATAGTAAATATCTTAGGCTTTGCAAGTCATATGATCTCTCAGACTGTGCAACACTGCCATTGGAAAGTGGAAGCAACTATAAAAAACCTTTCAACAAATGGTTGTGGTTATGTTTCTTTTACTTACAAAAATAGGAGGTGAGCTGAATTTGGCCCGACAACCACAATTTGTCAGCTCCTATTTTAGACCATCAATTTCCCTGCCCAGCTGAAGATGGTCTTGTAGCTAGAGAATGCCCTCAGGCAGAGAGATGCAGAAAGCAATGGACTGCTGTGGAAACATCCATAAGTGACCCCTTGGGAGGATCTGGGAATATCAGTGGTCAACAGATGAAATTATAAAACTTGAAGTCAGTAAAAGTTTTTAAAAGAAAGCTATAAAATTATGTTGCATTAGAAAGATGACATCTAAAGTATTGTCACAAGTATCTCAAAATTATTTTTAAGTGATAAGTCTAAGCTATAAGGAAAAACAGGATAGACTTTAGATATTTTTATCCCTGATGATTCAGTTACTCAGGCCCCAGATTAGATTAGTTGTGTTTGATATGTATAATCATATGAATACTATGTAGAAAATAATGTTTCAAGGAGAAAAAATGCATAAGAGCTATGGCCTGCTTCTCTGTTCTGTGTCTGTACCACATGTACTTGGAAAGATTGCATGATGTAGTTAGCTCTTAATTTTAGCAATAATGCATTCTTCCTTGAAAGCAACAAATCTTCAATAAATGCGGTCTTTCCTTGAATTTTGTTTAACTGAGCTAAAACTGACATTAGAAATAGAGGGAAGAAGCCTGAGATCCAACATTGACTTATCCACCCTCAAATTTAAGCACCTGTGACCATATAGAAAGTATAAAACAATGATTCAAGAAACAAAATAATCACTTTAATAGTATTGGCTAAATAAATTACAGATGTTTTACTATTTTAAACAGTATTCATGTTACAGATATTTCACAAAGTATCATTTAAAAATGTGGAGGCATTCATATATTCCAGGTAACCAAATAAAGAAAACTTAAAGTCATAATTTAGAAAAATTTCAAGACACATACATCAGCAAGTATTTTTATTTTGTGCTTTTCTAATTTAATTTTCAGTTAGACTGTACCTGAAGAACTTTAGCTCTAACTACATCTTTACTGGATATCATTTAAAAATAAATGAAAGATCAACCAAAAGTATTTGTAAGGTAATAGCATTTCTTCTGTAGTTTTATAAGACTGTAATTGAGTTCACTCATAAGCAACAAGATTATTGCCTCATAAAATAGCCCAGTAGAGCTCTAGTGTTATCCCAATTGTGGAGCTACAAGATGACTCATAAAAAATGTGTGCAATAACTATGAACATAAACATGTAAGTGTATTGGATTTTTCTTTTTTTGCCACATCAAGGGATATGAGAAACAATACAAGAGTAAGTTTAAAACCTGCAAAACAAGTAAGGAATCAAACTGACTATAAAAATATAGTCTAATACCCTAAATTATAATGTTGTTAGGAGTAGATATTTAATAGAGAGAAATATCTGTGCTCATAATATACTTACAAATGAATGGTTTAAAAAATTGAGAGTTTGGTAGGGAACAGAGATGTTAAGTAGCACCATTGTGTTATGCAAGTCTGGTATGAAAGAAAAAGAATTGTACCAAATTTGAAGATTTTTCTTTATACATCTCTATCATTGACATTGATCTGCTGGTAAATGGAGAAGTCAAGAGAGATATTGCGGAAAAAGATGGTGTGTCTATAATAAATAAGCTTTTTAAAAATGATTCAACTTCAAGAAATAGGAATGGAGGGTCAGGTATTTATTTAGAACGTATCCACTGTATCTTGAGGCTGGAAATACACAAGAATTTATTTGCTTTTCTTTGATTATTACCTATAAATTTTGACCTTCTTTTCTTTGTTCTCCTAGGAAGAAATGATGCCATGTCAGACAAAAATTGGTGCCTACATCTATAATCTGCCATGTTATTTTTATATATGTCATAAAAGATGCAGAGGACAGCTAAGCTAATGTAGAAGGTTAGGATGATCAAGTTAGCAGCTATCCTTTCTTCCAAAGGTATGTAACTGTGGTTACAGTTACGTATTTTCGGCACAATGTTAAAGTCAACACAATAACCCCCCCATGAGTATGAATACAACCAGTAGATAAAATGTGATGTCACATTCATGGTTTACAGACCAGCTGACTTTGAGTTGGTCAAAAGAAAGATTATCCTGGGTTGATCTTACCAAATCAAGTGAGTCCTCAGAGGGAGGAAAAGCATCAGAGAAAGTATTCTCCTTGCCTGAAGGAAGTACAATGTGGTGTTGTAAGTTGGATTGGGGGAGTATTGTGTGGGACAGACCTCTAAGAACTGAAATTGTCTCCTGATAGCCAGCCAGCAAAATAAGGATGTCAGTAGTTATACCCTAAAAAACACTGAATTCTCCCAATGACCTCAAAGACTTAAGAAGAGAACCCCAAACCCTGGACAATGCCACATGGCCATCACTTTGATTTCAATCATCAAAGACCCCAAGCAGAGAACCCAAGTAACCCACTTATTCTGAGACTCCTAACCCAAGAAACTTAGATAATAAGTCTGCATTTTTTTAAGCCACTAAGTTAATTGTAATTTGTCAAGCTATAACAGAAAAGGGCTATATAAACCAAGAGATGAACCAGTAGAAACCACTTCTCTGGAACACTGTGTTTGGAGTAACTTTTAGCTATGATTTTATATACTATAAAATTATCACAGTGATATCACTAAAAAAAAGTCAAATGATGAAGAATAATTAAAAAAACCAAACAAATGTGCTTTAAAATAGACTAATTTCTCCTCCTCCTCTCTCCCTTCATTAATTTTTAGAAAATAGTTGTTAGGCACCGCTTACTGTTTTTATTTGGCTAGCATTTAAAAAAAAACTTAGTAGCACAATTGTATACCCTGTTTAACTCATTTTGTTTTTCTATAAAATTATATGAATTTCATCATTTCTGTTCATCTAGACTATGCCATTTTTAGCAGCTTATTACTCTATGAAAATGCTACTTCTCTTACTGTATGCAAAATATTAATGAGGTTCCAACTAAGCCACCCTCAAAAAATATGATTTGGATAATTTGACTCAAATAGTCTTTAAATAAGTTAAGAACTCCAGCACTGATTTCATAAACTCTCATTCAGTAATTAATCTGAATTCTTAATCCAAATAATCAAACTGATGATTGACCTTCACAGACATTTTCATTCTGAAATTTTTTGATCTAGCTACTACATCACATTTTTCTTAAAAAAGAATATACAATTTTATAGAAAACTTAGCTTTTTTCTAAGAGTAAGAGAAGGGTCTCCATTCAGTAGTTGCAAGTAAGAACTGTACTAATACTCTTGCTTATTAAGAAGAGTCTGTTGGTAGCTCTGTAGGGTTGCTCTTCACACAGGTGACACATCACAGGGGTGATCTAACTCAGAAATAAGTTTGGGAAAGTGACAAGTGACTAATACATAATAACCTATAGTCAACTTTCTAACATACTAAAGTTAAAATAAATCTAATATTAAAACTAATAAAATTTAGTACTAACACTGAGAATAAAGCTGTATATTTCTGGTAAAAAAATAAGTTTGTTAGAAACTAATAAGACAGTCTAATAAACACAGATTTCATTTATCCAAGTTTAGTTAAATAACACCATCCCCTCCACACCATGGTGAATATTTCAATTACCATGGTGTTCTAATTATGAATATTTGCATAAAGTGCAAACATAGCTCTTTGGTTTACAAATCAGTAAAAGATAGATGCACGCCATTTTCTGTGACCAACAAACACATCGTTTCTTTCAAAGTGTACTGAGGCCTGGTCGCTGTACATGTAAGTTGACACACAGACAGCCAAGTATATACATGTGTTGCCTTTTTGTTTCCCATGGGAAAACTGACATCTTCCAAAAAGGGGCAATTGATAGAGGAAATGAGCCAGTAATAATGAAGGTGCAGCAAAGAAAGAAAATGATAATGCTGAAAGTGAAATTTAAATCAAATACAAATGATGTCACAAAACAATGAGGCTGACAGTGGGAATGTTGAACTGATTCTTCCCAACATATTTTAGATTTCCAGCCGGAAGAACTTAGTATTACCTTTATAGGTTGTCTCCTAAATGCCTGAGACTTTCAGTGAGATTTCTTCAGTCTCACAGGTCAGAACTCATAGTTTTTTCTGGCATTGTATGTAGTCCATCAACTATTCAGCTTATAGAAGTATAGTAGTTATTTTTTCCCCAGTATTTTACCATACCTTGTAGAGTCTCAACCTTTGAATGAAGACGTTAATTTTTGGCAAAACATCCCTCAAGGGTACTGCCACGAAGACTGTGGAAGACCCTGCAGTTCTTTACCTGCATAGCTCCCATCACTGAGGTCTACTCTCCCCATTCCCATCACCTCAGTGACTGAATGCCAGGTTCTGTCTCTTCAGCTGGATGAAACCTGTATGCATAGTATGGCCTTCACTGCCTTTACTGTATTGAAAAAAAATGCATCCAGGCAGGCATCTGATATGACTTGACTCGGAACTTAACTCTCATTACTCTCTTTCTTCTTCTTTTTTTTTTTTTTTTTGAGATGGCTAAAATCAAGCTTTTTTTATTGTTGTTCAAGTATAGTCATCTCTGCTTTTCTCTCACCACTCCCTGCAAGCCCACCCATCTCCACCTCCCACCCTCAATTCTACCCCTCTTTGGCTTTGTTCATGTGTCCTTTATACATGTTCCTTGATAACTTTTTCCCTTTCTTCCATTATTTCCCTTCTCTGTCCCCTCTGGTTACTGTCAGTTTGTTCTTTATTTCAATGTCTCTGGTTATATTTTGCTTGCTTGTTTGTTTTGTTGATTAGGTTCCACATATAGATGAGATCATATGGTATTTGACTTTTACCACCTGTCTTATTTCACTTAACATAATGCTCTCCAGTTCCATCCACACTGTTGTAAAAGGGTAGGAGCTCCTTTTTTCTTTCTGCTGTGTAGAATTCCATTGTGTAAATGTAGCAGAGTGTTTTGATACACTCATGCACTGATGGGCACTTAGGTTGCTCCTAGCCCTTGGCTATTGTAAATTAGGGTGCATAGGTTCTTTTGAACTGGTGTTTCAGGATTCTTAGGGTATAATCCTAGCAGTGGAATTTCTGGGTCAAAGGGCAGTTCCATTTTAGTTTTCTGAGGAAATTCCGTACTGTTTTCCATTGTGGTTGCACCAGTCTGGAATCTCACCAACAGTGAACAACAGTTTTCTTTCTTCCACAAGCTTGCCGGCAGTTGCTGTTTGTTGATTTGCTTATGATGGACATTCTGAGTGGTGTGAAGTGGTATGTAACTGTGATTTCCTTTAATTATTTATTTATTTTTAGAGAGAGGGGAAGAAGGGAGGGAGAAAGAGAAGGAGAGAAACATCACTGTGTGGTTGCCTCTCCAGTCTCCCTTTTGGGGACCTGGCCAACAACTCAGGCATGTGCCCTGACTGGGAACCAAAGGTTTGCAGGCTAGCATTAAATCCACTGAGCCACAGCAGCCAGGGCTTTTTTTTTTTTAATTAAGATTTTATTTGTGTATCATTGTAGTTTTTATTTGCATCTCTCTCATGGCTAATGATGCTAAGCTTTCATATGTCTCTGGGTCCTCCTTAAAGAGGTGTCTCTTCAGCACGTTTTGCACATTTTTTAATAGGATTGTTTGTCTTCCTGGAGTGGGGTCATGTGAGTTCTTTATGTATTTTGGAGATCAAACCCTTGTCTGAAGTATCATTGGCAAATATATTTTGCCATATGGTTTGTTCCCTTTTCATTTTCCTGATGTTTTCTGTAGCCTTGCAGAGCTTTTTATTTTGATGAAGTCTCATTTGTTTATTTTTTCCTTAATGTTTTTTGATTTAGGGGACATTCCTCCTCAGTTAGGTTTATTCCTAGGTACTTTATTTTTTGTGTTGCTATAGCAAGTGAAATTTTTTTCTGATTTCAGATTCTGATATTTCATTGTTGGTATATAAAAATACCTTTGATTTCTGAATATTGACTATGAACCCTGTTGTTTTACCAAATTCACTTATTAGGTTGAGTAGTTTCTTGGTAGAGTCTGTTAGGTTTTTGATGTACACTTATCATATCATGTGCAAACAGTAACAGTTTTACTTCCTCCTTTACTATTTGGATGCCTTTTATTTCTTTTTCTTGTCTGATCTCTGTGGCTAGGACTTCCAATACTATGTTGAATAGAAGTGGTGAAAGCAGACATCCTTGTCTTGTTCCTGATCTTAGTGGGAAAACTTTTAGTTTTTGCTCATTGATTATAATGTTGGCTGTAGGTTTCTCATAAATTACCTTTATTATGTTGAGGTATGCTTCCTGTATTCCCACTTTACTGAGTGTTTTTATTATAAATGGGTGCTGTGTCTTAGCAAACGCATTTTCCGCATGTATTGATATGATCATGTGATTTTTGTCTTTGCTTTAATTTATGTGATGTATTACATTTATTAATTTGCAAATATTGCACCATCCTTGCATCTCTGGGATGAATCCCACTTGATTGTGGTGTATGATCTTTTTGATGTATTGCTGGCTGTGGTTTGCCAATATTTTACTGAGAATTTTAGTGTTTATGTTCGTCAGTGATATTGGCCTGTAGTTTTCTTTCTTTGTTATGTCTTTATCTGGTTTTGGGATAAGGATGATGCTGGCTTCATAAAAAGAGTTAGGATTTTTTCCTCTTCTTGGATTTTTTGGAATGGTCTGTGAAGGATGGGAATTAGCTCTTGCTTAAATGTTTTGTAAAATTACCTTGTGAAGTTGTCCAGTCCAGGACTTTTGTGTGCCAGGAGTTTATTTATTTGTTTGTTCGTTTGTTTATCTATTTATATTATTATTACTGCTTCAATTTTGCCTGCTGTTAGTGGTCTGCTCAGGGTTTCTGCTTCTTCGTTAAATTTTGGGAGACTATATTTTTCTAGAAATTTGTCCATTTCACTCAGGTTTTCAAATTTCTTGGCATATAGTTCTTCCTAGTAATTTCTTACAATCCTTTATATTTCTGTAGTATCAGTTGTAATCTCTCCTCTTTCATTTCTGATGGTGTTTATTTGGGTCCTCTCTCTTTTTTTCTTGATGATTCTGCTTATAAGCCTTCTTGATTTTCTTTATCTTTTCAAGAACCAGCTTCTGGATTTATTAATCCTCTGAATTGTTCTTTTAGTCTCTATGTCATTTAATTCTGCTTTGATCTAGGCTATTCATTACTCTTACCTCTCAATGGTTACAGTCTTGATATACAGCATTTAAAGAGTCATTTCTTATATCTCATTCAATCACTTTTAAACTTTTTTCAGTGAGTTAGTCCAGTATGTTTGTTATTCCTTCATGACCAAAAATGGCAATTTCTATTTTAAAATTTATAATATCCTAATGTCCATGTGAAACATTTCATCATGCTCTACTCTCTTCCTTTGAAATATTTACCACTTTTGCTACCATCTTCCTTATCTATTGACAAAGCTTCTAAGTCGCTATCTGCTTCGCCTAACACTCATTGGTGAAAGTAAGGTTTTGTCGTTTTCCCAAGAAATTTTTTCAAACTGGTTTGCTAACAATAGTTGTACAATGGTCACTTTTTTCAAAAGCTTAATTATTGCTATATACCCTTAGGAATATTTTCTAATGAAAATTTTGACTTCTAAAATACTTTGGAAATATGAGCACATTCACACTCACACAAGCATGTTAATCTTTTGTAGATACTTTATATGGTACAAAGAATAATATTTTGACATCAAATCTTCAGGTTTTAGTCACCTGAAATATTTTTAAGAATTTTAAAAACCCATATTTTATTATATATTACATATATACAAATATATCATACATAATATATGCATGAATGCATGTATACACATATACACATATAATATATACTGTTTGCTGTACATATGTGCTATTTTCTTTAACACAATGAATGAAAAATTGAAAAAAGTATATTGAATTCTATTTTAAGAAGAAGACATAAAAAATAATAGAACTGTGCTGTACTTTTTGCCTAAGCTAGATAAAAGTAATGAGACTGCTGTTGAACTATTTTTTTTATCTAAAGTTTGTAGAAAATAAAGAATAAATGATAGGTGTAGGAATAAGATAATAGTTTGAAACAAATTGGAGTAGAGAAGTAGATTAGATAATCCCCGGTTTTTAAAAACATGCTTTTGGTGGTACTTTTCATAACAAGAAAGCCCATGCCAAAAGTTGCAATATATTGAAATACAATTTGTCATATGTTAAAACATTTTTAAAAGATTATTGGATAGTCTAGTAGAGCTATCGGGTCCCCACTGCTTCTGACAGCAAAAGCACATTAGAATGACTGTCAAATATTCCCTTATGTGTATTTTATAGGCTCATCACCCATCAGCTACTCTACAAGTAACGTTCAGACAGAAACCTCCGAATAGGGGTTTGATGTTTGGGTCAGTAAGATGAGTGTCCACCAGGACAGAGGGTAATGCAGTCATGTGCTGCTTAATGACAAAGATATGTTTTGAGAAATGTGTCCTTAATGGATTTTGTCATTATGTAAATGTCAGAGAGTACACCTACATAAATTTCAATGGTATACTCTGCTATACACTTAGGCTTATGATATAGCCTATTGCTCCTAGGCTATAAGCCTGCATAGCATGTTACTGTGCAAAACAACACAAGATTAAGTCAAACACAAGAGAAAATGATGCAGTTAAAGGCTTGGTAAACATGATATGTATGACTACCAGCATAACAAGTACACCATTTTATAGCAAATCTTCTTTTTATATTATAAGAAGTACACTCTAAAATAATAGAAAAGCATGGTATAGTAAATACATAAACAAGGAACATAGTTGTTTATTATCATTGTCAAGTATTATGTACTCTACATAATTATGCAGGCTATACATTATATGATTGTTATAGGTATTATCTCACATCATAAATAAAAAGTATCATCCTTAATCAGATTCTGTGTTTTTACTGGAAACTATTGGGAATGATATTTTATAACATAACCTTGCTAAAATATCAGTACTCTGACAGTTTTCTGTAGTTCTATGGTTAAATTTCTATGGGAGGCTGTGGCCAACATGTAATGTTTTTAAGAAATTACATTTGTAAATATGTTTACTTTATAGAAAATTGTTGAGAAATGATTGGGGGTTGGGATCTCAATGAACTGCTACTATACTCAAATAACAGAGAATCTGAAATTTTAACAGAATCATTTTGTCTATTTGCTTTATCTAGAAATATATTTGAATCTATAATTCTTTATTTTTTAATTTAGAGTCCCATCTAAAATAAAAGCCTAAAATATAATTTTTAGAAACATCTTTATCAACCTAAAAATATAGGCACATTTTATAAAATAAAAACTTAACAGAAAAGAAAACATGTTATTCTTTTTTTTAATTTTATTGTTGTTCAACTAGTTTTCTGCCTTTTCTCCTCACCTCTCTCCCTGATCCTGGCCATCCCCATCTCCCTCTCCTGATTCCACCTCCCCTTGGTTTCGTCCATGTGTCCTTTTTCGTTTTTCCTGAAAACCCTTCACCCTTTCCCTCCTATTATCTCCTCCTATCTCCCCTCTGGTTACTGTTTGTTTGTTCTTAATTTCAATGTCTCTGGTTATATTTTGCTTGCTTGTTCGTTTTGTTGATTAGGTTCCACTTAAAGGTTAGATAATATGGTATTTGTCTTTTACCACCTGGCTTATTTCACTTATCATCATGCTCTTCCAGTTCCATTCATGCTGTCACAAAGGGTAGGGCTCCTTTTTTCTTTCTGCTGTGTAGTATTCCATTGTGTAAATGCACAATAGTTTTTTGATCTATTCATTTACTGATTGGAACTTAGGTTGCTTCCAGCACTTGGCTATTGTGAATTGTCCTTCTATGAACATTGGGGTGCATAGGTTCTTTTGGATTGGTGTTTCAGGGTTCTTAGAATATAATCCTAGCAGTGTAACTGCCAGGTAAAAAGGCAGTTCTGCTTTTTAGATTCCTAAGGAAATTCCATAATGTTTTCCACAATGGCTGCACCAGTCTGCATTCCCACCAACAGTGTAGTAGGATTCCCTTTTCTCTACAACCTCTCCAACACTTGTTGTTTGTTGCTTTGTTTATGATGGCCATTCTGACCGGTGTAAAGTGGTATCTCATTGCAGTTTTAATTTGCATCTCTCTGATAGCTAGCAATATTGAGCATCTTTTCATGTGTCTCTGGATCCTCTGCATATTCTCTTTGGAGAAGTATCTGTTTAAGTCCTTTGCCCATTTTTTAATTGGGTTGCTTGTCTTCTTAAAGTGGAGTCATGTGAAAAACATGTTATTTTTGATGTTACTAAAAATAATTTTAAGTCATGTGGAATTATCAGTAAAACCAAGATTTGTGAATAAAATTCATCATAAATTATCACCACAGTATTACATAGAAAAGAACCAATGTTTTTTCAAAATTAATTAATATTTTTTGAGCAATAACTTTTCAATTTTTAGTAATAGATATGATAATAAAGATAAAAGTATATAGCTGCTCAGGACACAGGCACGCATATGTATATATATGCACACACATACGTACACTTAGAAACATACTCATGATACCCGAGCTTTTGCAGTGGTGCAGTTAGTACTCATAATTGTATTCAAAATGTTGACTCAATACTGTGGAAGCTGGATATTTCATATTGATGTAGATGCTTAATGCAAACTGCACTGTTCCATGTTATTAATGAATGTGTAAAAGAAATAATTGGAAAATGTGAAGCATCTCCATAAAGAATGCAGGGACATGTGGTTTATTTGTCCATGAAATAAATCTTTAATTAGTGTTCTGGAATATAATTTTACAAAACAATATTTGTTCTATCTTTCTTACCAGTAGAAGAAAATATAGTAAAGAGATGTACCTTTTTCCTCTAAAAATTATGACCTTATATGATGAAAATATTCAAATATATTACAGCCAAAAATTCTGACACACACATGAACAAAATATTCAGATATAACACTGCCAAAAATGTTGACACAGATGCAAAGATCATCATAATAATATTTTAGTTACTGAACATAAATTTTAGCCTGCTTTTTTCTAAAATTTGAAAAATAAGAGGCCAACATAAGGGTAGAAAATACAATCATGTCTTATATACCACATCGCAATTGACAAGACAGGGAGATAATGAGAGAGAGAGGGAGGAATTGAGAGTTCAGAAATTCAAGCATAGTAGATACATCTGATAGAGAATAAAATGATTTGGCATTTCTGAAATGAGACAGCCAATAGAGACTATGTCCAAAATAAAAAGTGTGTTTCAAAAGGTTAGAAAGAAAGACCTAGTTATGCGCAATCTAGGGGCAGAGCAAGCAAAGCCCAGAATGGCAGGCATAGGAGCAGCCAATACCAGCTGTTGTGCAAGTAAAGTTTCAGCAGGACCCATTTGTGGTTTAGATACAGAAACAGACTTCAAGACAGATCTCTAATTTTAGTCAGAGCTTACAGGAATATTGTCAAGTAGCCCCTATTTGGGGGCAGTAGTTATGTGGAGATGAAGTCACACAATTGTAAAAGTCCAGTGATTCCCACTGGGGTTGAACTCAAGCTCTCAGATTTGTAGTATTCAAACACCAGTTTTCGAATACAGGACCTTAGAGGCTCTGAGGTGAGTCACAAGGAATTTGTTACTGTCAGGAAAAAAAAAGAAAAAACTATTGATAAAAATAGTTCTGAGCTTATAGATATTAAAATGTTAAACTTTATTGTTCTCATTCTAATATGCTTTCTGGAATGGAAGAAACATGATTGAACTTGGTTAGAGCTACCAGAAATGCTCATGGCAAGTGACACACAAGTGAATCACTTCTGAGATATAAAATTGAGCAGAAAAAGGCTTCAAAGAATAGAAGTAGTGCTCACTTTGGCAGCACATATACTAAAATTGGAATAATACAGAAAAGACTAGCATGACCCTTATGCAAGGTTGACTTGGAAAAAAAAAGACTCAAAAGGAATAAGAATAGTTTAAGGGAGCTTCGGAACAACATGAAATGTAACAACATTTGAATTGTAGGAATAGCAGAAGGAAAAGAAAAGGAGCAAGGGATAGAAAACCCTTTAAAAAATAAAAACAGAAAACTTCCCAACTTCGTTATGGAAAAAGTAACACAAGTACAGGAAGCACAGAGGGCCCCGATCGAGATGAACCCAAGGAGACCTACTCCAAGATACATTACAATAAAAATGGCAAATTTTATTTATTTTTCTTTTTTTTAAGTTGTTCAACTAAAATTGTCTCCATTTCACCCCTCCACCTTCCCCCACCCCAGCCATCCCCACCTCCCATCCTTGATCCTACCCTCCTTTGATTTTTGTCCATGTGTCCTTTATACATGTTCCTAAAAACTCTTCCCCCCAAATGGCAAAACTTAAAGATAAAGAGAGAATCTTAAAGGAAGCAAGGGAGAAACAGGAAGTAATGTACAAGGGAGTTCCCATAAGGCTAGCAGATGATTCTCAACAGAAACACTACAAGCCAGAAGGAACTGGCGAGAAATATTCCAAGTAATGAAAGGCAAGTGTTGGTGACCAAGACTACTCTATCCAGCAAGGCTCTCATTTAAAACAGAAGGTAAAATAAAGAGCTTCACAAATAAAAGAAGGTTCAAACAGTACATATCCACCAAGCCAGCATTGAAAGAGATGGTAAAGGGACTGATTTAGAGGAAGTAGAAACCATGAGAGAGAGAGAGGAACACAAGTATAAAGGAAAAAATATCAATGAATAAGTACTTATCAATAATAACTTTAGGGAGTAGGCATTTCTGGCCATTCATACTCCAGCCTGTGAGCCCTCCACTATTGGTTTTTTGTGCACTCTTGGACTAAAAACAATATGACTCCATTAGGATAAAGCTCATGAGGTTTTTGATGAAATTGAATCATGAAACTGAACCATCCAATTAAAGAATGGAAGACAGGTCCATGGAACAATCACAGGTATATGTCAGCCTGCATACTCATTAATAGCTGTGAAAATGCCCCTGAGGAACCATGAACCCATACAGCTGGAAACACTGAGTATTTGATGAAATAACATTCAATATTTTATTCTGCTAGACAGTTTACCTCTGGATATACATACTACTTGTGGATTTGAACCAAAGGTGAAATCTAACAAAGAAGAAGCTGTTGCAGGAAGAGGAAGAGGATATGGCTGGGGCGGAGGAAGAGGATTTCATAGTGATAATGCCTCTCAAGATTACTGTTTCAAAGTGATGTGTGCATTACCATATTATTTGCAAGGGTTTTGTTTGTTTATGTCAGTTTTTAATAAACATAAATGCAAGTCAAAAACATAATAACAACTTTGAACATAAATGGAGTAAATGCTTTAATCAAAAGATGTGAGGTAGCTGAATGGTTAAGAAAACATAACCCATGTCAGAACTGTCTAAAATTAAAAGAGATGAAAAAAATATTCCATGCAAAAGGGCATAAAAAACTGGGTAGCATTTACATCATATAAAATAGACTTCAAAACCAAAACAACAAGAGACAATGAAGGTTGCTACACGATTCTTCAGGGAGTAGTCCAACAAGAGGATATAACTCTTGTAAACATATATGCCCCCAATATAGGTGCACCTTAATATATAAAGAAAATATTAGAGTACTTTAACAAAAAGATAGGCAACAATACAGTCATTGCAGGAGATTTTAACACCTCACTGTCAACAATGGATAGATAATCCAAACAGAAAATTAACAAAAATATTGCAGCATTTAACAACCTTCTAGATCAAATGGCTTAATTGGTATTTAGAGAACATTTCACACCCAAAAGGAAAACTATGCATTTTTCTCTAATGCACATTAATTATCCTCAAAGATAGAATACATCTAGGGTAAAAAATAAGTCATAAAAATTTAGGAAAAATGAAATCATATCAAGCATATTCTCAGATCACAATGGCTAGGAACTAGAAACCAACCTCATAAAAAAATCTCAAACATATTCAAATACATAGAGATTGAATAACACATTATTAAATAATGAATGGGTTAACAGTGATATCAAGGAAGAAATCAAGAAGTATCTGGAAACAAATGTAAATGAACACACAACAACCCAAAACCTATGGGACACTGTGAAGGCAGTCCTGAGAGTGAAGTTCATAGTAATACAGGCTTACCTAAAGATGATAGAAAAATCTAAAATAAACAATCTAACTCTACATCTATAAGAACTAGAATAACATGAGCAAATAAAGACCAGAACAAGTAGGAGGGAGGAAATAATCAAGATTTGGCAGAATCAAATGACATAGAGAGTAAAAAGAACAATTCAAAGAAGCAATGAATCTAGGAGATGGTTCTTTGAAAAGATAAACAAAACTGACAAATTGTTGACCAGATTCATAAAAAAAGATAGAGGTAGAGAGAGACAGAGAGACAACCCAAATAACTAAAATCAAAAATAAAAGAGGAGAGATAACAACTGATACTACAGAAATACAAAGGAGTGTAAGAAATTACTACAAACAACTATATGCTAAGATTTTGGATGACCTGGGTGAAGTGGATACATCTCTAGAAACATACAGTCTTCCAAAATCCAATCAGGAATAAGCCAAAAATGTGAAGAGACTAAAATAGCAAAACTGAACCAGTAATCAAAAAACTACTGGCACAAAAGAGCCCTGGACCAGATAGCTTCACAAATGAATGTTACCAAACATTCAAAGAACTTACACCTGTCCTCAAAAGTACCAAAAAATTCAAGAATAGGGAAGACTCCCAAACTCTTTTTTGATACCAGTCCAGGTAAAGACACAAAAAAGAAATAAAATTATAGGTCAATATCTCTGATGAACATAGATGCTAAAATCCTCAACAATATACTAACAAACCAGATCCAACAATACATTACAAAGATCATATACCATGATCAAGTGGGATTTATTCCAGGGGTGAAGAGATGGTATAGTATTTACAAATTAGTAAATAAAATACATCACATAAATAAAATAAAAGACAAAATCACATGGTCATACCAATAGATGCAGAAAAAACATTTTGTACAACCCAGCACCTATTTATGATAAAAACATTCAGTAAAGTGTGAATAGAGGGAGCATACCTCAATATAGTAAAGGTCATACATGAAAAATCTGCCAACATCATACTCAATAGGCGAAAACTGAAAGTGTTTCCCTTAAGATCAGAAACAAGACAGGGGTATCTGCTTGCACCACTTTTTTTCAACATAGTACTGGAGATCCTAGCCACAGTGATCATACAACAAGAAGAAATAAAAGGCATCTAAATAAAAAATGAGGAAATAAAACTGTCATTATTAGCAGACAATATTGTGGCATATATAGAAAACCCTTTAGTGTCCACCAAAAAATTAATCCACATAATAAGTGAATTTGGAAAAGTAGTGGGATACAAAGTCAATATTCAGAAATCAATGGCATTTTTGTACACCAACAATGAACTATCAGAAAAAAACTAAGAAAGAATCCCATGTACTATAGCAACAAAAATATAAAGTACCTAGAAATAAATTTAACCAAGAATGTAAAAGCCCTCAACTCAGAAGACTATAGAACACTGAAGAAAGAAATTGAGGAATATACAAATAAATGGAATTATATTCTGTGTTCATGGATTGGAAGAATCAACATCATTAAAATGCCCATACTACCCAAAGCAATCTACAGATTCAATGCAATGCCCATTAAAATTAAAATACAAATGGCACATTTAACAGATCTAGAACAAATACTTCAAAAATTTATATGGAACCAAAAAAGACCCCAAATAGCCACAGCAATATTGAGAAATAAAAAAAAAAAAAGATGGAGAGACCATAATACCTGATACAAACTATACTACAAGGCTACTATGACCAGAACAGCCTGGTACTAACATAAGAAGAGACACATAGATCAATGGAACAGAATAGAGAGCCCAGAAATAAACCCATGTCTCTATGGCTAATTAATATTTGACAAAGGGGTGTGAGTACACCATAGAGTAATAATAGCCTCTTCAATAAATGGAGTTGGGAGAACTGGACTGGTACATGCAGAAAAAAATGAAACTAAATAATCAACTTATACCATACACCAGTATAAACTCAAAATGGTTAAAAGACTTAAATATAAGTCATGATACCATAAAAGTCCTAGTTGGAAAACATAGGCAGTAAAATTTCAGATATCCCATGTAGCAATATTTTGGCTGATATATCTCCTAAGGCAAGGGAAATAAAGGGAAAAATAAACAAATGGGGCTACATCAAATTAAAGAGCTTCTGCATAGCTAAAGAAACCAAGATCAAAATGAGAAGACAACCAACTGTATCAGAAAATATATTTGCCATATATTCCTCAGATGAGGGTTTTATCTTCAAAGATCAAAGAGCTCAAATAACTCAACACCAGGAAGACAAACAATCCAATTTAAAAAATGGGCAAAGGACCTGAATAGATACTTCTCCAAAGAGGACATACAGATGGCCCTTATACATATGAAAAATGCTCAACATCACTAGCCATCAGAGAGATGCAAATTAAAACCACAATGAGATATCACCCCAAACTCATCAAAATGGCTATCATTAGTAAATTAAAAAACAAGCACTGGCAAAGATGTGGGAAAAAGGGAACCCTGGTGCACTGTTGTTGGGACTACAGACTGGTGCAGCCACTGTGGAAAACAATATGGAATTTCTTTAAAAATATAAAATTGAAATATCTCTTCACCCAGCAATTCCATTGCTGGGAGTATACTCTAAGAATTCTGAAACATCAATTCAAAAGAACATATGCATCTTTATGTTCATATAGCAGTGCAATATACAATAGCCAAGTGTTGGAAACTGCCTAAATGCCCATCAGTAAATGAATGGATTTTAAAAAAATGGTGGTACATTTACACAATATGATACTATGCAGAAGAAAGAAAGAAGGAATTCCTACACTTTGCAACAGCGTGGATGGAGACTATTATGCTAAGTGAAATAAGCCAGTCAGTAAAATACAAATACTATATGATCTCACTTATAAGAGGAATCTAATGAACATAATAGATTAATGAGCAAGAAGAACCAGAGACATGGTGACATGGAACAGACTGACAGCTGCCAGGGGCAAGGGTAAAGGGAGGGATGGTGGAAAGAAGGGGAAGGGACTAGTCAAAGAACAGGTATGAATGACCCCTGGACATGGACAACATGGGACTTGACTGTAGGAGTTGCATGTGGGTTAGGTGGAGGAGGGCTGAGGGAGGAATACTGGGACAACTGTAATAGAGTAAACAATAATTTAAATAAAATAAAAATAGAAGAGGAAAAAATGAAGAAAAAAAGTAAACCAAAGGATACATAGTAACATGTGGTAAACAATTGTTGTTGTGAACACAGAACAATGAACAGATCTTTTAAAATTAAACACTATGAATGAGATGCTATATTTGAGCAGCTAAATAAATGTATTTTCTGCTCCGAGAAGTTTATAATCTATATCAGAAAGTCAGGAGTCCAAGGAGATGTGCTTCACTTTTTATGCATCCTCCTGTTCCTATAGCATCTGAGGGATACTGCAGATTGGAAAGCTTTGTTGTTTATTGGTGATGAGAATGAAAAGCATGAATGGATCATGAAAATACCATGCTAAACAAAATAAGTAAGAAAAGGTCAAGAACCATATGATTTCATTCATATGCAGGATAAAACTGAAAGTAAAAATGAACAGACAAGAACATAAATAAAAACTCATAGAAACAGACAACATTATGGTGGTTACCAGAGAGAAGGGGGTGTGGAGGGTAGTTTTTGGTAAAGAAGGTCAAATATATGATGATGGAAGGTGATTTGACTTTGAGTGATGGGCATGCAATGTAATATACATATGACATATAATAGAATTATACAATTGAAACCTATATAATTGTATTAACAAATGTCACCCCAATAAACTTAATTTAAAAAAAGACAACTGCATTCAAAAATTAAAAAGAAAAACAAAGAAAGAAGAGCGAGTGGCTTTGATTCTGAAGATAAAAAGAAAGAAATAAGCCAGGCAGTGAAAGACAAATACCATATGATTTCACCTTTAACAGGAAGCTAAACAACAAAACAAACAAGCAAGCAAAATATAACCAAAGACACTGAAATAGAGAACAGGCTGACAGTGACCAGAAGGGAGAGGAGAGAAAATTTCTGGGGCAAAGGGGAAGCATTTACAGAAACTAGTATAAAGGACACATGGACAACAACTAAGGGGAGGTGGAAATGGGAGGGAGGAGGGGAGCACTGGGGGGTTGGCTGGGATGGGAGTAAAAGACAGAAAACTCTACTAGAACAACAATTACAATAAATTTAAGAAAAAAAAGGACTGTCAAAATGTTCAGCCATTTCACTACACTGAAGGTGTAGCTAGAAAGGCATGGTGATATGTCCCTGGCCTTGTAGCTGGAAAACTTTAGTTTCCTCCACTGTAAAATGGAAGTAACTTTTTTTTTACTTGTGTTAATTGGAGGGCAAGGGATAGGCTGGCAGAATTTCTGGTGTTGCCTACTATGAATCACTTTGCTAGGCAAAAGTATGCTTGAATACAAAAACACAGTTCAAGAAGTGACACTATGTTGTTCCTTACATAGGTCTTAATTTTACCCCGGTGAGAAGCCCCAAGAAGATGTTTTTATGCCAAGTCAGTTATTGACTTATTTGGGAAATTTCTTGATTAATTTTACCCATTTTTGTTTCTTAACTAATGCAACCTCTCCTTGTCTTTCATACTTCCCTGTTAGTCCCTAGCTGCATATCTTCCTCTAAGATAAGGACTTCAAAATAGAACTGGGAACAGAAATGTTAGTTTTAATCTACAAGCAATAGAATTCTCCTTTCTATAGTCATCCATTGATTCTATTTAGCTTTATTGTTACTTTGTAGATAATCTTTCTGATTGCTGCCCTTACAATAGGGAATAGATAGAAATAGCAGTGTAACATTCACTTGAGTATACAGCAATAATGTCATTGTTTAAGTGAAAGATGGCAGATACTTCAGTAAGAAAATGTTAAGTAATATACAAAATGCAGATAACTTATTTAAAATGTTATTTTAAAGGCTATTATTTAAGCATTCACTGCTAAAATTCCAGGGTTTTGGTTTTTGTTTTTTTTTTTGTATATGGTTTCTAGTAAGAAAGCCATGGCTTTGAAATAATAAATTATTTTATATAATTTGAAAGAAAATTATTTGCTGCATTTTAATAATTTCAAATAGCATAAATCCTGCAACATAACTGCTGTTGAAGTTTATGAACTAAGGAGATATTCATCAGGTAAGTTCCCTAAGACTACGATTTTATAAATAAGTACTTTGTAGTGGAGAATTCATCAGCACACAACAACTAAAGTACAGTGGGATAATAGTTTGAATTTAAATTGCACTCTACATTTCTCATAATTTTTGAGTCTTAATTTTAGTTGAACAGAAATGCAGCAACTGATAAAAATGCAATAAAGAATGCCTTTCAATAGAAAAGCATTTCCCCTAATTCAGAGTTTTAGAACTAGAAAGAACAGCTTGTTTATTATAATATATTGTAGCTCAGAACTAACATGACATACTCCAGATATATATTTTAATTGCTTTACAAGTATTACAACCAGAGATTTCCTTACTTTCAGTTCCATCATCTTTCCTGTATTTACCTACAAATATGATTTTGTGTAGGATGATAGTACAGATCCTTCATTACCAATACATTTAAAAACCATAGATTCTATATGAGATGTTTTTACAAATTTAAATTTTATTGGCAATAAGATTATATGAACAATCTATATTTTAGGATTTAATAATTTTTGTTTTATTATTTATGATGAAAGATTATATTAATTTTAGAGTAGTTTCTGACATATCAAAGAAAGAAATTTAGACTATTAGTCTAACCATGTAGGTGAACAGTTAAATGTATAAATGAGTGGTTTTGTTCTGTACATGATACTATACCTCTATCCATCAGTCTAGCCATCCTTCCATCCTGGTAATTTATAGTTCTTTAGTTTGAAAGAAATTGATTTGTATCCATCATTTGCATCAGTAATGCACAATTTACATAGGCTAGTGTACATTTGCTAGAGGTGCCTGTTCGCTCTCCTGAAGAAGAGTATTATAAGGGCTGAAAAGTTCTTATATGCTTTTTAAACATGTCTTTCTTCTCACAAGTTCAGAGTGCTTTATCAATATTAGCTCATTAATCTTCACAGCATACTGATGAGGAAGACAACAGGTATTATCACTGCTCCGCACATGGAGTAACAAATAGCAGAAAAGTCAATTACCTTGGCTGGGGTTTAAGGCAAGGCAGTCATAAAGGCGAGCGCAATAGATACAAAGAGCACACACCATACCCTGAGCTAAATCCCCCTGCTCTAAGCTTCCCCAACTTCTCTGACAAAAATCATGGTGCACTCTTATTAAAATACATACTCATCTTGAACAAATACATTGTAAGAAAAAAAGGGGGGTCTATAAATTAAAAGACTTAAAGGATATACAAACCAAGTGAATTATATAATCTTTGTGTGCTTTGATTCAGACAAACCATCAAAAATGCATCTATGATATAATAGGAAATTTAAAAAACAACTGGCTATAAAATGATATTTAGTAAATGCTGGTGAGTTTTAGTTGTTGTAATGTTATTATGTTACAAGATGAGCCTTAGTTTATGAGATACATTTTGAAATACGTAGATGAATTGATATGATGTCTGGAATCATCCCCAAATCATACAGATTGGGGAGAACATGGTATATTAAATATAATCTTGTTTTATCAGAACGGAACATTGAAGAATGGTATTTTTATATTAATCTATATATTTTTATGTTTAAATTTTCTGTTAAAATTTCTAAAAAATGTTTAGAAAGGAGAAACATCTCTCCTTGATGAAATTCTGGTTTAGTGAGTTTCTTGGGGGCACCGAGGTTCTTTATTTTTCACAAGCCTCCAGGTGATTCTTAGGATGAGAAAATTCTTGGAACTACTGACCTCAGTGACTCATTCTCAAGCTCCAAAGAGACTGATACAAAAAAAAACCCACAAATGTTTTAGCATTTGTAATTTATTTACATATTACTGTTTTATGTAGAACTTTGGGTAATTATATAATGGATAGTTTTCTTTAAAAAGCAAAATACTTTGATTCATTATTTTGAAAATAACAATACATTATTTTAGTAAAAACTACCCTTGAATTGGGTGGGCTGTACAGAGATCTATCAGTAGATTTTACTGAACATTAAAGGAGCAAGGTTCATTTTTCACTGAAAAACTTTCTACATCACATCAAGATAGTTCTACTCTGACATAAAATAGTGTCAGAATTAGAGAAGAATGCAAGCAGTTCTTGAATAAAGTTTTAATAATTACTTAAGGAATAGAAAAATAACTCTAAGTAAAGTCTGTCTTTGCCTTTTCAAAGAATTCTGCAACTATGCAAATCTGACATCAGTGATGAGAAATGCTATTTTTTAAAGAAATAGTCATTCATGTTTTTAAATAGCAGCAGTATAATATTGCTGATTAAATGCAGTTTAACTTAGTTTTCCAAGAACTCTTAGGTGTTAAGCTGACATCAACAGATTGAATTATATCATTAAATGGTGCCCACTTGGTGGCAACATTAGGCCTCAGGAGGAATAATTCTAGGACAATTATGTAGAAATGATACAGCTTTTTAAAAACTATATTGGCATTGTTAGAGAGAACTTCCAAAGAAATTTTTGTCAACTTTCTTCAGTGAATTTCATGACATAACATTTGTACTTTATCTTTCTAACATATGTTTTTAACTTAGACACAGCTTTAAAATCTTTATAAATTCCATACTTGATTAGCAAAATCGACTTTAACATTCTGTTAAAATTCTGTTATTATTAAGAGCAAGTATAAACAGCAGTCAACATCCACTTCTGCTAGTCAGTTTAATTTAACTAGGAGAAGTTATATAACTTATGCTTTTAAAACTCTGTGTCTATGTATATATAGTCAATGTAGAAATCCACATAAAAATGTATTCCTCTATGCATATACATATTAATAGTTATTTAAATTATTTAATTATGTATGTATAGAACAGCCTTGCATCAAATTCAAGTATGTTTACTTTTAAGGTTTCCTACCCATTGGGCCAATTCTCAATCCCTACTTTATATTTTTGAATCAATGGGAACTCAGCGTAGTCGATAAAATAGGCAGGAGATGGAGGACAACTGAGAAAGTGCTTCCCATATTTATGAAGCCATCATCATGAAAAACTGTTGTACTATGACTCAGATGTGTTTTCAAAAAATTTAAAGTAAGATTTTATTTTTATTATTATTATTACTTATTGTTACTTTTACTGCTTTCCAAGTACAGTTGTCTCCATTTCCCCCCACCAGGTTCCCCCATCCCACCCACCCCACCTCCCAGCCTCAATCTTTCCCCCATTTGGCTTTGTCCATGGGTCCTTCATACATGTCTCTTGATGACCCTTCCCTTTTTTTTCTCATTACCTTCCTGCCCCCTCCCCTCTAGTCACTGTCAGTTTGTTCTTTATTTCAATGTCTCTGGTTATATTTTGCTTGCTTGCTTATTTTGTTGATTAGGTTCCACTTATAGGTGAGATCACATGGTATTTGTCTTTCATTGCCTGGCTTCACTCAGCATAATGCTTTCCAGTTCCATCCATGTTGTCACAAAGGGTAGAAGCTCCTTTTTTCTTTCTGATGCATTAAGTAAGACTTAAAAATTTCTTTACCTGGTGAAGATTGTTTAAAGCTCTGCATGTTTACCATTTACATTCTTTGGCAGGGACAATTTCTAAACATATAAGGATTTTCTTGCTCAAATTTATAAAGTTAACTTTGTTTCTCATAAGATATCTGAAATGACTCAGAAGTGGGTGAATGAGGGAAGAATTAAGAGAACTGGAAGATTCATAAATCTGGTATGAAACTATATCTACAAGAAAAGTTTTGGTTAGTTAGAGTGATTATATCAACTTTCCCCTATTTCTTCTTCAGAAATAGTAAAACAGACTATAGTATTTCCTTCTATGTTAATCTGTCCAGGCTACAATTACAAAAATACCATACACCCGGAAACTTAACAGAAATTTTTTTTTTTACAGTTCAGGAGACTGGAGGTCCAAAATCAGATTAGTTACATGGTTGAGTTCTGGTAACTGACCTCTTCTTAGCCTGCAGACCACTGCTTTCTCTCTGTGTCCTCTCTGGATAGGGGGGAGGGAGAGAGAGATCTCTTCCTCTTCTTATAAGACCACCAATCCTAGCAGACTCGGATCCTACCCTTATGACCTCATTTAGCCTTACTTTTCTCTAAAAGTCTTATCCCAAAACAATCACACTGGTTGTTACTTCAACAAATGCATATTGTGGGAAAACAATACAGTCCATTGCAGCTTCTCACCCTTTACCTTAATGTTAATTTCCAAATCAATTGCTGTCTTCCCTTGTGATATTGAGTAACTTTGTATATAGTTGTTGGAATAAAATGTCCAAATGGGAAGTCAGAAAGCCTCTACTACTTAATAGTTATAGAACTTTAAAGGAGTTCAACTTTGTAAATTCAGTTTCCAGTTGTGGGTAAGGTTGTTACCAGACAGGAACCAGCCTTGAGCAAGTCTTCCTCAGGCGGGCCTGTAGTGTGTGCGCTCTCGATTTTATGTAGGAAAGGTTTCACAACACAAGTCCAAGTGATTTTGAGAGTCTGTTAATTAAAGCTGGGGACAGTGAAACTAAAGAAGGATTTAAAGTAGAAAATATAATAGGAAAGAGCCTAGGCAGTGCTCTGCTCTGGCTCCTTAGAAAAGTTATAAGAAAGGAGGGAGCCAAAGCAGGACTGCTTTTAGCTCACTAGTGAGTCAGAAGAAAGGGGGCCTTGGAGACAGGATTGGGGGCACGCCCAGGTTGAGCCGTCACTGCCTACTGCTTCTGTGACTGCAAATCACTTGGGGACCCTTAGAGTTTCAAAGAAAGTAGAAAGTTTATGCCCCGGAAGGGGAATGGGTTTGCTCTAGAGCAAGCCCACCCTGAGCCTTTGTCATGAGAGCTTTTCTTTTTTCTGCAGGTAAGAATCTTAGGGGAAGGTTTCAGCTGAGTATTCATCAGCTTTGCAGGTACATTTTTAATATGCTGATGCATTGCAATGAGCACATAGTGCAGTTTGGGAATGTTCTTTGGTTTGCTATACTGTTTTATTTTAGCTGTGTCTGGTTTTTAAAGGGCTTTTTGTTATTTATTCCCCTGATTTTATCTGTCCTTGGGCTTAGCTGGCACAGATTGCATGAATTAGCTCTCTGATCTCTACTTACACAGGCCAGGAAGATTTAAGTTCCATATTTTCTGGTCAGGGAGGTGGGTATGAACCATTTACTCTCAAGTGTCCTTGGTTAGAGGAGATAAGGTCTTGTGATTCACCAGCTGTCTGTAAGTTGTCCAAACAGTTTGGCCTCACTTAATTTTCTTGTCTTTGTTTCTCAGTATATATATATATATATATATATATATATATATAATCTTAAAGTCAGAACATCTAAGTTTCATTTTTAGTCCAACTGCAAAACAAAGTGAATTTACCTAATGAAGCTATGATTGAGCTAGAAGCAGTATCATATTGAAACCAACCATGCATCAAAATAATTTAAAAGTTGAATACAGAGAGTGTGGCAGACATATAGTATAATGTAAAAAATATAGTGATCCAAAACTTTTAAAACTTAGGTTTTTTATATAGACAAATATTTGCTTTGTATCTAGGGATGATGACATTGGGGGGAATTTCAGGTGAAGGCATTTTAAAATGTTTTATGCATATTTAAATTAATAAACAGAGAAGCATAGATATTCCTAGGAGATTTAAGTAATATAAGTAAGCTAACAATTGTTAATACTACTTGATCCTCTATTATATTAAAAGAGAAAAAAAACAAAGACCTCACAAACAAAGGTGATATGGGTCATTTACTTCATCCTTTTGATTGACAACCAAAAGCTCTTTATGTAAATAATTTTAGGCATGTACATCTTTTTATTTTTTTATATTCACAAAAATGCAGCAAAGAATTACTGAATACTGAATCCAACACAAGGACAAAAAATAAATGTCACACTTCTGCCTTTGAAAAGCTTACAGTGAAGGAGTTAGTAACCTCAATAAATTATTTCAATCAATTTAATGTGCTTAGAAACCTATTTCTACATTAAATTAAAAACAAAAACTTTGTCTTCCACTTTATTTTCTATAATTCATAGCAAACAGGCTTTTGCTTTCGCTCTAATACCTTGACCTTTCTAAGGTCCCTAGCACATTTCCTTTTACAAAAATCATTAATGACTTTCCACATGTTGAAAAAAGAAGAGCTTTTAGTCCTCATTTTATGTTACCTCCTTGCTTTATTCGACCCAATGTTTACTGTTCCTTCTTTACACTTGTCATGCCCTTATTGTCTCCTTTAGTGTGTATTTTTGAGTTACTGTGTGTCTGTACATGACTCCTCCATATTTCCTTCTGGGTTAATGTTTGGACTCCTTTTCTCCCCATGCACACCCCTTGACTTGGGAGTTGATCCTCTGCTCATGTGATTTGATTTTCTATTCCTAAGTGACCTGGTTTGTGAAGACCTGATTGCTGGGCTCTCCAACATCCTCATCTCCAGCATCTCTTTGAAGAAAATAGCCAATATAATAGTGAGTATAGTATGAATTTTTTAAATGGTTTAAAGCATTTTAACTCAGTGGCATTATCCAAAATACAAGAATTACTAGCATCAGGTGTATTATTTCAGTTTTCACTTTACTTTTTTTTTTTTTTTAATAGGTCAATAAATTTTTACTTACACATCATGTATTCAATACCAAGATGAAAATGTAGAACATCTCCAGCATCAATCAAAGCCTCCCTCATGCCCCTTCACAGTCAATATTCCACCCCAGAGACAATTACTATTCTGAATTTTGTCACCATAATTTAGTTTTGCCTGTTCTTAAACATCATATAAGTAATAAACAGCATGTATCTTTTTGTATCTGGTTTCTTTCATACAACATTATATTTGTATTACTTATTCATGTTGTTGCCAGTAGCAATAGTACATATTTTTATTGTTATGTAGCATTCCATTATATTAATATACTATAATTGATTTATTCATTCAGTTGTCAATAGACTTTTGAGTTGTTTATAGTTTTGATGATGATAATGATTTATAGAGCTACTATGAACACATTACAGTACATGTACTATATAGTACAGTATAATCTTGGAGCATTTAACCAGGAATAGAATTTTCGAGTCATAAGATACATATATACTTAGTTTCAATATATACTGCCAAAGGATTTTCCTACATTGTAAACTACCAATTTACACTCCCAATAAAATTATGAATGTTCCGTATTGCACCTTATCCTTGTCATCACTTGCTGTTGTCAGTCTGTTTTACTGTGGCAATTGTGGCAGGCGGTGGCATCTCACTGTGGTTTTGATTTGTATCTGGCAGAGGACATGCCCCAACTTTGGATAGCCCTATGACATTTGATATTCTTTTCTGTGAAATGCCTATTTGAGTTTTTTGCCCAGACCTTCACTTGGTTGTCTATACCTTTTTAAAAAATTGAATCTGTAAAAATTTATCATATACCATGAATCCGAGTTCTGGTTAATTACATATATTGCCAATTAACTTTTTCTGACTTGAATTTTTACTCTTTCAATGGTATTTTTGATTAAAGAAGTTTTAAATTTTATTAAAGTCCAATCTCTCTCACTTTACTTTTCTAAGAGGCATGGTCAAATATTGAATTTGATGTATATTTCACTTAGTAGACTGCTCATAACATGATAAAATTAATATTGAGTCTAATTCTATTATATAAAAGTGCTAAAAAGTAGCTTTTTCAGAAGTAAACTTCTCATCTTAGTAAATTACCACTGTTTGGGACCTTAATAGTATTAAATTAAAATCAGCCTTCTTGTATCCTGGAACGTGCATTTGAATGAATAGAAACTCACTTTCAAAATAGAACTTTGTCTTAATGAGTCTAACTGTGCCTGATAGCAGCTAGTTAAAGAAAATATCAATGGCATCATCTTTGGGAAAATCCCATGTATTTGTACAAAATTTAGTAGATGTATATGTGTGTGTGCTTATATATACATATATATACACATGCATATATGAAAATATAGTTAAAATATAAAGAAATACAAGAAAAATATAAATATTACATATTTATCTTTTAAGATAAGATATAAAAACTCAAGAAAAAGTAAAGAAATAGAAAATTTGATGACTATTATGTTTGTGCCTTCACATAGACATCATTCCATATTCTTAACTGAATAAACCACTTAGAAAGTCTAAGTGGATTTCATTTTATTGGACTATTGCTCACTCAATGTTTGAAAACTTAGTGGCAAAGGTCCAGCCCTGAAAATACTGGCCGTTAGCACAGAGGCTGAAATCTGGTAGTCCATGAGCAATACTTTCCCGCAGATGTGTTTATTCAGTCTGCTAAGGCCACCGAAGTTCCAACTACTCTTTATTTTGTCTTGTCCCTGTCTGGGCCAGGTGCCATTGTGTTTACAATATCTAATCATGTTTGTTCAGCTTTGTGGCTGGGCCGAAATATGACCCACAAGGGAAGTGGGAAAGGAAAATAAACTGTCATGGAATAGCTAGCAACCTGACTATTAATATGAAAGAACATGTTTATCCAGTGCCTTATCTAGTGGATAAACCTGAGAGAGAAATATGGTCTTTTTAACTAGTGTATTTGAATTGATAAAAATGAATGAAATTACCTAGGTGGTAGTATCTCATCTATCAATGATATATGTACTTTAAATTACTTTCCCAGATCCTTATATACATGATCTTAGCTGCTTCAGTCTTCTACCTGCTTCTAATATGTCTATAGCACATATTTGTAAAAAAAAAACTAAATTAAAAGTAGCATCTATTAACGTGAGGAGATTTCTTTTTAATTCAAAGCTAATTGGTCCTTATATGAATCTATGACCTTGGCCTCATTAGAACAGTCTTCAGCTAGCTAAGCATATTGCTTTATGCTACAATTATTAATGTCTTTCTTGTAGGAAATTATTCAATCCCCATTTTAAATGTTCTGAATTCATAAGGTTATTTTAATGGCTTTTCTAATTTACTCCTTTTATGGTCCTCCAACCAGAATGGCTGAGACTCTTTAACCTCGACCTTTAGCCTAGTTTCACAGAAGTCAGATTTTAAGATAGATCAAGAGAGCAATTCATGCTTATCCTCAGTACCCCCTAGATCAGCCTTGTTTCCAGATCACATTTGTGTTCTCTGCCCAGCTCCAGTCTCATGGAAATGCCCAATCACCCTTGAACTCCAGTTCTCTCTGAGGCTAAATTATTGGCCTGACCACATTCCCAATACCATCATTACTAGTATAACTTTTTTAAAAAAGTAAAATTGGACATTAAATAATGAATATTAAGGTTTTTCCAAGGTTTCAGAACTGAGTTCTGAGGCTATGATCTAGAGGGCTATTGATACAAATAAAAATGAAAGTAAATAACAATAAAAATAATGGAATATGAATGAAATGAATAGCAGTGTAAGAAGCTAGAGTATGCTGAAAAAAGGAATGATGGACTATCACCTGAAATTACTGCACTATCTTGGTTTGCTCCTGGTTACCCTTACACTGTCTAAAGATGAACATATATAAATCTTTTTCAGTTTTACTGAGATGTAATACAGTACTGTTTAGAGTTAAGGTGTGCAGCATAATAATTAGACTTCACATATATTATAAAATGATTAGTACCTAAGTTTACTTAACATCTATCATTTATATAGATAAAAAAATTAAAAAAGAAACCCTTTTTGTGATGAGAATTCTTAGGATATATTCTTAACAATTTTCGAATATGCCATACAGAAGTATTAACTATAGACATTATGTTGCAGATTACATCTTTAGTACTTATTTATCTTATAACTGCAAGTTTGTTCCTTTTGACTGCCTTCATTCAATTTACCTATCCCACCACCTGCCTCTGGTAACCATAAATCTAACATAATTTTCTATGATTTTGCCTGTTTCTTTCAGGGAGTCTTTTTTTTAATTTTACATTTAAGTGAGGTCATACGGTATTTGTCTTTCTCTGTCTGACATATTTCACTGAACATAGTATCCTCAAAGTTCATCCATGTTGTTTCAAATGGCAGGATTTCCTTCTTTTTTTATGGGTGAATATTACATTGTATATCTATTCCCTGACTTCTTTGTCCATGCATCTGTTAATGGACACTTAAGTTGTTTATATGTCTTGGCTATTTTAAATAATGCTGGTATGAACATGTGCATGCAGATATCCCTTCAACATTGTGTTTCTTTCCTTCATACGGAAAAAATCCAGCCATTGTCAATATAATGAGAACAGTTTATGCTACGTTGATATAACCTGGCAGCCAAGGACAATGCACCGAAATATGCATGTGTGAACAATGACAACTTCACTTTGTCAGTGGGACTGGTAGACACCATTGAATGAGCATGTATACTGTGTGGCTGCTGCATTCAAAATGATAGCCTCTAGAACAACAGATCTGCAACAGATTTTTGAATTACGCTCGAACATTCCTCTACAGAAACTATTCAGATGATTCAGAAGGTGGCAGCTTTGGGCAACTGGTGATTGGCAGCTTCATCATGACAATGTACCTGCTCATGCATCATGTCTTGTGCAGAGTTTTTGGTGAAACATCAAATCATGCAGATGACTCAGCTCCCCTACAGCCCAGATTTGGCACGTTGTGACTTCTAGTTTTTCCCAAAACTAAAATAGCCTTTGAAGGGAAGAGATTTCAGATTGTCAGTGAGATTCAGGAAAATATGATGGGGCAGCTGGTGGTAATTGGGAGAACTGTGTAAGTCCCCAAGGTGTCTACTTTGAAGGGGACTAAAGCAACACTGTCCCATGCACATTTTTTATCTTATATCTCCTTCAATAAGTGTCTCTATTTTTCATATTACATGGCTTGATACCTTCTGTCCAGACTTTGTATATTTCCAGAAGTGGAGTTGCTGGGTCATATGGTTGTTCTAGTTTTAATTTACTGAGGAACTGCTATATCATTTTTCTGCATTGGTTGAACCAATTTACAATCTTACCAACAGTGCACAAGGGTTTCCTCTTTTCTAAATCCTCATCAGCACTTGTTATCTCTTCTCTTTTTGATAACCACTCTAAAAGGTGTGAAGTGATATCTCGTTGTGGTTTTGACTTGAATTTCCCTAGTGATTAGTGATATTTCTTGTACCTGTTGACCATTCATATATTTTCTTAGGAAAATTGTCTATTAGCTTCTATGTCCATATTTAATTATTTATTTTCTTGCTATTAAGTTGTATCGGTTCTTTATATATTTTGCATGTTAACCCCCTTATCTGAAATATATGCTTTGCAAATAGTTTTTACTGTTATGTGGGTTGTCTTTTCATTTTGGTGATTGTTTCTTTTGCTGTATGGAAGCTGTTTAGCTTTACATAGTCCAACTTCTCTATTTTTTTCACTTTGCTGATTGTGTTTTAGATGTTATATAAAAAAGAAAAAAACCTTGCCAATACTCATATTAAAATGGTTTTTCCTATGCTTTCTTCTAGGAGTTTTATAGTTTCTGATCTTACATTTAAAATCATTTAAATTCATTTTGAGTGAATAAAGTTTACTTGAAATAGTAAACTTTACTAGATTCTTTTAAAAGTTTACTAGATTCTTTTTTTTCTTTTGCATGTGAATTCCATTTTCACAGCACAATTTATTGAAGCGGCTATCTTTTCTCCATTAACTATTCCGGATTGCCTTGTAAAATGTTATTTGAATGTATACACTTGGGTTTAATTCTGGGCTCACGATTCTGTTCAATTTGTCAATAGTTTTGTTTTTATACCCATACCATATAATTTTGGTTACTATAGATTCATAATATAGATGGAAATCAGGGAATGTGACTCCTCCAATTTTGCTCTTTTCAGGATTGCTTTGGCTATATGAGATCTGAGATTACATACAAATTTTAGAGTTACTTTTTCTACTTTTGTAAAAAAATATAATTGGAATCTTAAATAGCATTCCATTGAATCTAATGAATAGCTGTGTGATGTATTGTCATTTAAGCAATATTTGTCCCCAATTCATGAACAAGAACTATCTTTCCATTTATGTCTTCTTCAGTTTCTTTCATCATTGTCTTATGGTTTTCAGTGGAGAGACTTTTCACCTCTTTGGTTCAATTTATCTCTAAGTATTTTGTTGCTTTTGATGATATAGTAAATTGAATTTTTTCCTTATTTGTTTTTTCACATAATTTATTCGTGTATAAAAACACTACTGCATTTTAATGCTTATTTTAAGTAATTATATTGATTATGCTATTACAGTTATCCATTTTTTTCTCCCCTTTATCACCCTACACTCTGTACACCACATCCTACCACCATTCCCCCTCCTGAGTTCATATCCATGAATGATACATAGAAATTCTTTGGCTTATCCATTTCCTACACAATTCTTACTTCCCCCCCTGCCTATTTTATGTATACCAATTATGCTTCTTATTCCCTGTACCTTTTCCCTCTTCCTCCCCCTCACCTTCCCCACTGATAACCCTCCATGTGATCTCCATTTCTGTGATTCTGTTCCTGTTCTAGATGTTTGCTCAGTTTTTGTTTTTGTTTTTTAGATTCACTTGTTTGTAGTTGTGTTTGTTGTCATTTTACTCTTCATATTTTTTATTATCTTCTTTTTCTTAGATAATTCCCTTTAACATTTCATATAATAAGGGCTGGATGATGGGGAACTCCTTTAACTGGACCTTATCTGGGATGCACTTTATCTGCCCTTCTATTCTACATGATAGCTTTGTTGAATAGAGTAATCTTGGATGCGGGTCCTTGCCTTTCAAGCCTTTGGGTACTTCTTTCCTGCCCCTTATTGTCTGCAAGGTTTCTTTTGAGAAATCTGGTGATAGTCTTATGGGAACTCCTTTGTAGATAACTGTCTCCTTTTCCTGGTTTTAAAACTCTCTCATTATTTTAATCTTGGTGCATATAATTATGATGTGCCTTGGTGTGCCTTGTTTTGATCCATTTGGGCCATATTTCTTTGTCTTGGCCTGCCTGTTGCATTGTAAGGAGCAGAGCATTGGGTTTTCCCCAGGGTGGGACAACCCACATTGCTGGGTTTTGGTGTTGTATGTGGGGGAGGGGTCAGAAAGGGAACAATGATGCTTGCTTGGCTCTTGCCCCACTTTCAGTCACTTCACTATGCTGAGTTTATTGATTACATTGAAGAGTTGTATTTTTTGGTGGAGTCCTTAGAATTTTCTGAATACAGCTTGGGCAAAAGTAGGTTTACAGTGTTCATATGGAAAATAATACAATAATAAATAATAATACAAGAATAAACTGTGTTTCATGTACTCACAAATGTAAATATTTTCCCTATCCTGTATAAAAATTGTTATCTGTAAACAGAAAATTTACTTCTTTCTTTACAATTCTGGTGCCTTTTATTTATTTTTCTTATCTGATTCCTCTGGCTGGACTTTCAGTATTATGTTAAATAGGAGTGATGAGAGTGGGCACCCTTGTCTTTTTTCTGATCTGAGAAGAATATTTTCTGCCTTTTACCATCAAGTAAATGTTTGTGTGAGCTTGTCACATATGGCCTTTATTATGTTGAGGTACATACCTTCTTTATCTAGTTTGTTAAGTGGTTTACCCAGAATAACTTTTGAGTTTTGTTAAACCGTTATTCAGTGACTATTTAGATGATATGACTTTTGGAGAGTATTCCCTCTTCTTCAATTAAAAAAAAAGTTTGAGTAAGATTGTCATTAATTCCCAAATAAATGTTTGGTAAAATTCACAAGGGAAGTCATTTGGCCTTGAATTTCTTTTTTTCTTTAACTTTTAAGATATTATCCCATTCTTTACTGGTTTGCAAAGGTTCTGTTGAGAAATCCACCAGTGTTAGGAACTGCTCTGCCTGGTCTCAGGAATTGTAACTTCCCCCCTATGGCTAAGGCTGAGTGAGTGACCTTCAGGAGTGTGAGCCACTAAGGAGACAAAGCTTGTCCCCTGCCCCCCAGTGCTTGGTTGGTGAGTCTATGACAAGTACGATCCTTCAGAGGGGGGCAAGCTAAGCCAGACATGATCACTTGGGAGGTCCTCAAGGAAGGACTTGGGGGGCTGTGACAAAGAGGGAGTTGTGGACCCTTGCCCCCTGGCTATTCTGACATAGCCCAAGTCCCCATATCTGTCTGAGAGAAGAACTTCCTGGCTCTAATTCATTTAAGCCAAAAAACCTATGAAGGAGAAGGGGTGCAGCCCTGTGCTGGAAAGGATGGGTATTGGGGTAAATCAGGCATAAGAAAAAATATGTAAAAATCCTATGAAACCTGCTTTGTTTAGAATGCTCTCATTTAAATGATAAGGGTACAAGCAAGAAGTTTGTTCCTCAAAGTTTTATGGCTCTTTAGCTATCTGACCCTGACTGAGAATAAGCCCTCCTACTTCTTTGAATGCTATCTATTGTTTGATCCTTACCTGTATTCTTATATAAATGAACCCCCAAAAAGGCCCCTTGAGGAAGGTGCTCTTGGCCCTTCCCCTTTGAGGGTTCATGGACCTTTTCTCCCCAAGCAGATGTCTTGGCAGTATTATTTTCAATCTGGCAGATGGGGGAACTTTGCGGGCAAAGTTGCCCCCACACACCAATATTTTTATTGGAGTACCCTTGTATGTAATTCCTTCCCTCTTTTCTCTTGCTGTTTTTAAAAGTCTTTGCTTCTGACATTTAACAATTTGATTATAATGTGTGGCACTGTAGCCCTATTCAGATTCAACATACTTCAGGTTCTATTGGCTTCCAGAATATGGATGTCCATTTATCTCTCCTGATTTGGGATGTTTTAGGTAATATTGATATAAATATACTTTCTGTCCCTTTTTCTTTTCCTCCTGAAATTTCCATATTGCAGATACTGTTTCTTTTTATTATGTTCCCTTAAGCCTGCCAGGCTTTCTTCACTCTTTTTCATTAATTTTTTTTTGTCAGTTGTTGTGTTTTTCCACTGACTGAACAACTTTAAATGACCTGCCTTCTAGGTTACTGATTCTTTCTTCTGCATAATGAAGACTGTTTTTGAAGCTTTCCATTTAATTTTTCATTTTTCAGTCATTGTATATTTTAGTTATAGGATTTGTTTGTTTTTATCATATATTTTTTGTTGAACTTCATGTTTTATTCATGCGTTATTTTCCTAATTATATTTAGTTGTTTGTGGGTTCTTATATGTCACTAAAATTTGAGAGAATTATTCAGAATTCTATGTATGACAGGTAGTAGATGTCTGTTTCTTTGTGGTAAGTTATTAGAACTTTATTAGTTTCTTATTGTGATGTGATATTTACTCCATTTTTCCTGATCCTAGATGCCTTACACTGATATCTATGTATTTAAGTAAGCAATTTCTTCTTCCAGTTTTTACAGTTTTGCTTTAGCACAAACCATTCTTTACCAGTAAGTTCCTTTGGACAGATTGGGCTTGTTATTAGGATCTATTTTTAGGTGAGACCATTACTTGAGGACAGCTGTTTGATTCCCAGCACAAGCAAGGCAATAAGTTATCTGGGTTCTGTTCAGGCTTACTGGATGGTTGGAACTAGGTACAATACTCAGTAGTAGATGGATAATTAGATCATTAAATCATCTTTTCTGGTGGGGCAGCAGAAGAGTCCGTGCATGGCTCATTGTTTGGATAGCTGAGTTGGGCAAGAACTGCAGAGAATTCTCTGGCCAGACAAGGTCTCTGATTTTCAACGCAGAAAGGCAATGCCATGGGCTGTGCTCTCTGTTCAAGTGCCAATGTAAGCAGGGCTGTTGAATGGGCTATGTGGCTTTCCATATGTTTTGTTTGGTTCCCTCCTCAAGCAGGGTAAAGCCATCTTCAGTAATGTGTGGGGGATGCATCAGTTTCTCATCCCTGGTAGAGAAATAGAACAGTCTCCAAGGTCAATAATGCTCTTTGTTTGTGGTCTTGACTGAAGCCCACCGATGTCCCAAGTTCCCTTCAGATTTGGTAAGGTTCTTTGCTTAGGATGCTGAATCAGGCAGACCTACCCTGCTGAGTTCTCTGGTTGGACTGTGATGCTGCCTTTTCTCTGAAGATGAGCAAAGCTCTGGTTGGGACTACCTCTTCAGTGCCTCAGGTCTGCCAATATCCAAGTGCTGGACTTTGCAATCCCCTTCCCTCCTCTCTTTCACAATGTCAATCCCGGTGATTCCCTTGCTACCCCTGTGGAATAAAACTGGAGTGGGGACTCCCAAGAAGTGATCCAAAATGCCAGGGTAACTGGGTGTCCATCCTGGGCTCTTTTCTCACTAGTGAAAACACAGCCTCAGGGGAGACAACTCAATGTGGTGCTGCCCCTGCAGAAGGAGAGGGGCATGTGGTCAGCATGTAGCTATTCTCTTATCCTCTAAGGCAGTCTGTCTTGGTCTCTGTATTTCAGGAGAGTGTTTCAGCTTCACCCCCATGTTCCAGGGTTCTCTCAGTGGTGATCTGCCCATTATAGTTGCTAGTTGTTTTTCTTATGAGGGGGAGCAAAGTCAGGAATGACCTATGTTACAATTTTGGTAATGTCATTCTCATAAATTTAGAATGAATAGTTTGGGGCAGAATTTTAATTAATTATATATGTATGTACACACACACACACACACACATATATATATATATAAAGAATGTATAAATCAATGTTAAAACTCTCTTGTTTTATTGGGCTATGTGTCCTATGGGTTTTAGGGAATTAATTTTTATTTTTCAACCACTTCTATTTTGTTCTTTATATGAGGCCTGGTACCTGGTGTAAGTCTGTAAGATTAATAACATACAATGACTACCATCATGACAATCATAGTCTATCCCAGTGATTTTCAACCTTTTTTATATTTCATGGCACACATATATTAATTACTAAAATTCTGCAGCTTACCAAAAATTACATTATATTAATTAGAAATCTAACAAAAGTAAGTGTAATTTTGATTCACACCAGCTATATTTTTTGGCTATTGCCATTTTTTTATTTGACAACCTAAGAAAAAAGAGGTCACTGCCCCTGGCTAAATAATCAGAATTGCATGTTTTAAAAAAAACAAGCAAGCAGAAAAAAAAACAAAGACACTGAAATAGAGAACAAGGGGACAGTGACCAGAGGGGAGAGGGAAGGGAATTTAAGGGGGAAAAGGGGAGGGATTTGGAGGAACAAGTATGAAGGACACAGGGATGAGGACTGGGGGGGGGGGAATGGGAGGGAGGTGGGGAGCACAGGGTAGGGGGGCTGGGATGGGAGAAATAGACAAAAAACTGTACTTGAAAAATAACTAAATAAAATTTTTAAAAAGTCTTGTGGCACACTGGTTGAAAATTGCTGATTTAGACAGTTCATAAGCACTGTTACCTCACATTATGGATTAGAAAATAAAAGAAAGAACTAGTGTTTATTCACTGTAATGAGTTTCACGAAGACAAAAAAAATTCTTGGGAAAGAGAGTAAATGGAGTGGCAGGAATCGCAAAGCTTTTGAAAAAAAATGTAGAAATGTCCTAGGTGAAGAGGTGGGTTTAGGGTAGAGAACATATTCCTAACCAAGGAGACAAACCATTGGTGCAATTCCCTGAGGTGGGAAAGGACTTACTGCATTAAAGAGAGTTTTAAACATCTCAAATGGTTGTAGGACAGAGTTGCACGTCCAGTAGTGATGTGAAAAGGGTGGGCAGTGGCCAGAATCATCATTTGGAAAACAACCAAACAGCAGAACTCAGAAAAAATATCATAGTGCAATCTACTTTCTACAAGATCACTAAGAGCATTACATAAATCATGGATCAGAATTCATAAATCTTTAAAATAGCATCTTGACTAGAAAAAATTCTAGAAATCAACAAATAGTTTAATACTCTACTTGTAAAACTGGGAAAAGGCACGAGTAAACAAATTACTAAGTATACAGCATGTGTAGAAAGTTATTTTGAAACCAAAGCAAATTAAAGATATACACAATATTTTGGGATAATGATAACTTCCAAGGAAAGGCAGGATGTGAGGTAAATACAACAGTTTTGGTAACATTCTAGCGCTTAATTTATGATGTCACTTCACAGTGTTACTTTGATTTGCAAGTTTCTAAGTTATTATTAGCCACTGTAATACATCAAACACTATTTTAAAATAGAATTCACTGTTTGGGGAGTGAGGGCAAAAGTAGAGACTAAGAAACTAGTTATAGAGGAAGTATAGACTAAGGAGGCCTATTAACTTCACTGGGTGGAGCAGGTGATGGAGCAAAATGTGGCAAGGATGACTCCTAGATTCCTGGATCTATTAGTAGGATGAAGGGTGTTGCCTGCTCCTGAGAGAAGTAGATTAAAGGAGGCCTAGGAAATGCAAAATGCCTAGTTTTGAATATTTTAGACATGAGATCCTATGGAGATGTCTTAGAGGAAATGTGAAGCAGGAAGTGAGGCTTAGAAATCTGTGACTCAGAAAGAGGTTTGAAGATACACATTTGGAAGCCATCATTGTATAGGATGCATTTGAAGCCATAGGGTTAGATGCAAGAGGGAGAAAAGGTGCAGAAAGTGTTCCAACTTGAAAAATCTTTTGAGGATCTGAATTTGGAAAAAAAGACTATAAAGGGGTAATCTTAAATTTAAGGAGGATTATCAAAAGGGTATAGTGTCAAGTATTCCAGGGAAATACTGTCTTCAGAAAAAGAAATGGTTAACATTGTTGAATACTTCTGATAAGTAACAATATTACTAAAGACAGGTTTATACTTAATTTTGCAATACTAAAATAATGACTTCAATATGCTGCTTTTTTTTTGGTGGTACAATGGGAATAGATTCCAGGGGGTGAGGGATTGAGCAAAAAGGAAAAAGGAAATAGGACTCCTGGGGATGAACGACAGTGTGGTGATGGATGGGGGGAGGGTGGTATAAGGGGGCTGAAAGGTAATGGGAAAAATACAATAAAGATTAAAGTAAAAAAGAAAGGGAATGGAAGAATTTAAGAAAGGTAGAGGGGAGGGCAAAACACAACTGATTTAGTCTTAAAACTTCAGCTTTGGGCCAATCCTGAAAAAAACAAATCCATGGAAGAAATACCATGGCTAAGAACTAAAGTTACAAACTAAAACAATATTTTATTGGGTCCATTATTTTCTGTCAGGAGATGCAACTGACTGAGATCAGCCCTCTAGGTATTAACGTATGTATGTATTGAAAACAGAAACCATATATGGTATTCAAATCCTATTTCATCATGTTCACAAACATTTGAAATATATTAAAATATTTCCTAACCACCCTTTACAAAATTTTTAAAAAGCTGTTTTATTTCCTCTGTAAATTGCAGAGTCATTTTCTTATCAGCAGGAACCTCTTGATGGCAACAAAACTTTAGAATTCATAGGTGCCTATTTTTATTCCGCATATTAGCATGGTTACCAGCTATGTTTCTAATTTCATATTAAATACAAAACTCATTTAGCCAGTTTGTTACCTGAAGGTTGGATTATGGCTTTGCATTTTTGTGAAGTTTTAAACTCATGCTGCAAATGAAATATACAAGCTTAGTGGAAATAATACTTTGCAGTTTTTGTTGTTTACCGTTTTTGAATATTGCAAAAACCAGTGTTTTAAATCTGCCGTGGAAAGTGAAGACACCTTGCCAAAGATCTACAATGCTTTAATAGTGTCTAGAAACCTAAGACAAATTCTTGATATGTGATTATCTCATAAGGTCAATAGGTGGTTTCTAAACTCCACAAGTTAATGCAGGCAATGTTCAGTATAGGTTAAGCAAGCCACAAAGGTTTAGAAATTACATGCTGGTACACAGGTTGGACTTTTTCTCTTAAAACATATTACAAGTAGTGGTAAGATCCTTATGTACCTCCCATTCCTGAGCTTAATGAAATCAAACTCACTGTCCCTATCTAATGCCATTATACATGTTAAATGCTGTACCATTATGTATGATATACCATTAAATATTATATTATTAGTATAAAATATTATAATGGTATAAAATAATTATAATATTTTATAGTTTCCCCTTTTTACTTCAGATACCTGTGTCTAGGGTTACCAGCATTCATTAGGTTGTCTGAAATTTCCGCCAGTCTTAGCTGTTGTTTTGGTGAAGGGAACAGTTAAATATGTCCTTGACACTGATCCAGGTACTACATGCCCACTAATTTGCCATTTAATATTCTCAGCACTCTTTGTATGCCCAGGTATTTATATTCAGTTACACGGCTAATATATATTGATATTCTGGAAATGGTAGATCAGCTTAAGGAAGAACAAACAGAAGAAACATATCTGTTTCTCTATTAGGAGATCTTCATTAAAACAATGAAAAAATAATAATGATGTCTGTCTGTGAGCCTGATCCTCAGTCTCTTAAATGTTCAATTATGGTCTATTGATTTTCTATCAGGATGGGGTATAAAGGATGTTTCTGTGAATTTCTCTATTTTCAAATTCTGACCTCTTTTGAAGACCTTAAACTATACTTTCTTATTCAGCATCTTATTTACTAAATCCTCCCTTATCCCCAGATGGATCCTCAGGGTTCAGTGATTGATGCTGTACTTTTCTTTCTTTGGATGCATTATCTTGGGGGAATCTTGCTCATTTTAAGTTGCTCACACATAAAGCAGTGGATAGATAGATTTGAAGGCTTCTACATTGTCACATCTGATGCCAAAGTTTTATGAAACCCCAGATTTTTTCATGCTGTAATTTTACACTGTTGTTACTGTCCGGTTGCATTCATTCTGCTCCAGCTAAGCATATATTTTTACTCTTTGAACATATTACTTAGTTTTCCCACTTTCTGCTACTTGCCTTTGAGTCTAGTGTTTAACACTGTATCTGGTACCAAGGGATTGTTTAAAGAATAAACATGCATACAAACGTTTTGTATTTAAATTAGTGATCAGATTCAAAGTCACAAGAGTCATCCTTAGATTAAAAATGAGTGCTATGTATTTCTGATGAATTTGGGTGTTCATTTAAACCAATAAGTTAAAACCAGTAAGACATTATAGAATTAATGTTTTCAGTTGCTCCCCTGGTGTTGCAAGGGGTGAAACAAACTGTCAAGTTTTTCTTTTATGGCCACTGAAAAGTGAAAACCACAGTTTGTAATCACAAGGTGATGAAAATTAATTTAAAATGTTACATAACTCATGTATATATAATAGGCATAACTCATCTTAGTAATTTTACATGACCAGTTTTTGCTCCAATACCTTATTTCTCTTAATAGGCCCACTGTTGACCTGTTTAGGAAGCAGAAAATAGGCATTGGGAATAAATAGTGAGTCCTCATCTTTGAAATGCTGCCCAAAAGACCTTAATCAACAACAATTGATTTTAAGTCTAGAGGGAGGTCAGCCACACTCATGTACATTAATATTTATTAAAAGTTGTAGGTGCGGTATAATAAAAATAAGATTTTCTATTTATCTGCATTTAGATGGCAAGAAAATTAGGCTGTAAAAGCACCAATAATCGATTTTCGTTATTTTCTTTACTTTAGCTTGGCAGGCCTTCTTGGCTGACTTGTGAGGGCATTCAGAGGCGATGTTTACATGAGTCAGACCTGAGAACAGAGGGCTCCAATACTTTTATCACAAAATTGAAGTTAAGGGAAGAGCAATTATCTACATAGCTGTAGCAATGCCATCTGAAACTCTCTGTAGTCTGTTGTTTGTTTCGTTTTTCTTTTTCTCCTTCTATGGGGAATACTGAACTTACAAAAGACTGCTAAGGGTGCTAAGAGAAAACCCGGTATGACCCCACACATTCAGGGATTTTATATTGCTCACAGATGAAGTCAGATGAGAGCGACACATTGAAACTCTACAAAGCGTGATTTCGTCTATTTAACCGGATGTTTGCAAAATTATATTTCAGTTATTCTCTTCTTTAATTTATTTTTTAATCCTCACCTGAGGACTGCATTGATTTTTGTGTTGGTTTGTTTTCAGAGAGAAAGGAAATGAGGGGGGAGAGAGAGATGGGGAGACAGATATGCAAATTGGTTACCTCCTGTACACACCCCACCTAGGACTGAACCTGCACCCAGGTATGTGCCCTGACCAGGAATCAAAACCGAAACCCTCTGTGCATGGGACGACACTCCAACCACCTGAGTCACCCAGCCTGGGTCCTACAGTTTTAACATCTCAACATTAATGGACTTAACTATTATGGGTTAGACAGGTACAGTGTATAGTACAAACGATACCGTGAAGAAAATCATTTGCTGTCTAATCCCATGATTAGTTTCCATGACAAAATGGGCTACCTGCAGAGCTATGGATTGTGTTTAACAGTTCTGCTTATTCTTATATTTTAGTGACTAGGCAGAAATTCAAATTTTGTCCCTGTCACCTATACCTTTCTCCCACAGAGGTCACTGCAGAGAACTATTTTCCAACAAAGCAATAGGTACTACAATACATAGCAGCACAAGAACATACAGCAGAAAACAGGCAATACCGATTATTAGGATAGAGTGGACTCATAGCTGTGTGTGGTTTGCCTTCACATTTGCATATACAGTTACTCATACTCTTTCAAATATTTTCATATGTCATTAGAAATGTACCATTATATCCAAGATATCTAGATATATCAGAATCAATGCCTTTAAATAAGGATATTTATAATAGAAACTGACCACCTGTTTAAGCATACCCATTTTCCTCATTCTTAGGTACATAGCTAGACCTTGAGCTATTACTAGATAGTTCATGATAAAATATCAATATTATTTTTGTAGTATTATGTGAACAAGAAATATTGTTAGTCATGCCTTACCCAGTATATATTTTTCATTGGTCTGTAAGAACAGCTGAAATAACCTTGACTTATACCACAACCCACCTGCACATAGTCATCCAAAGATCAAGCACAGTCTACTCCAGTCCCCTTTTTAGAAAATGGTCTGATGATTTTCTTCCCATTCCCCTCACCTAGCTTCAATTTCAATGGCTTCAGTCTCTTTACGCCCTTGAAATTAACAGGAGAGTGTAGATTCCCCAGTTTAACCCCTGGTGTATATTAGGTCAAGGTTGCACTACACTTACTCTCAGATGTTTGCTGCTACTGGGCAGCTTGTACAACACCCTTACCTAGTCCAGTTCTGGGGCCTGGATCCTACCAAGTACTGGCTTCTTCACTGTTCAGTGCCCTGGCCATTTTGCTTCATAAATATATAGACTCTGCAGCTGGAAAATTAGAACAGAAGATGTTTTGGTTCCTCACTGATGTCACTGTTCTGAAGGACAATGATAACCAAAAGTCAATAGCCAGAATTATAAAGCCAAGACCAACCCATGCTTAGAAGAAAAAAGAGAGGCAGAGCTATGACATTTGCCATCACCCTGGTCAAAAATCACAGTGTTTAGGAGTTCATAAAGTAAAACACAGTAGTAATATTATGGTAAAGATAGGAATATGTGAAAATATTTTTTAAATATTTAAAAAATTATACTCTGTGTGCATATGTTTATTCTGAGAAGTCACTGGCAAAGTTCAAACCCAAACCCCTGCATCCAGCTGCAAGACTAATTCCTGATTTTGTAACAAGTAGATTATCTGTGAAAGCCCTGGTTACTAATTAATTACTTGAGAATTGAACAGATCTGATCCCACAGCTGAGAGGTCAGCACCTGCAGGTGAAAAAGGCTGGGATGGGCTCACATGATTTGGGCTAAGCACCCAATTCAGTAAGTGCCGCTGTTTACAATAATAACCAAATCTGAAATCATCTACAGTCATCTACTATAGGTGAGTTGAAGAAGGAGGAAAATCCTATTTAAAAAACAGATTACTGTCTCAATCTTCATTTTAAAGTGTATTGCCTATAGCCAGACATTTTGAGTATCTCCAGTGCATTATACAGATTCACAAAGTGAAGTACTCTTAGTCGATTTTTAAAAAACTTTCTGCAGGGGTCACACCAAGTTCTTTCCTATCACCCTTTTCTCATTCAGTAACCCTCCAAGGAAGAATGCAAGACTTCAGACTTCATTTCTAATAACACATACACAATAACATCTTCACAGTTTCTTTCATTTAAGTACCAAATTGAAAAGGTTTTAGTGTTCTTGGGTCTGTATAGCACATTTAAATACAGACATAGACCAACAGAATTATCAAAGCCTCAATATGTGTTATTCATTAACAAATAATATTTAGTAAGTCTCTTTAAAATACTTTATACCTATTGTGACATTGGTCTTTTAAATTTTCTATTTTAAATTATTACTTCTAATTATTCCTTCTTATTGTTATAGCTTCAGCATTCAGATAAAAAAGACTTTTAACATTACAAATACTGCTTTAAATATGTGTGACAGACACCCAAGTGAGTGCATTCAAAATGTAAAATATATTTTGTTAAATTATATTTTGTAAAATATATTTTGTTATGCTTTAACATGTTTTAAGAGCACTTTTTAAATTGCCCCTGAAAAAATATAATAAATAGAAATTATTTAATTAACATTATTACAGAAAACAAGTCAAAAGTGTTGTATAACACTGTGGTGAAATATTGAACTTCTGTGTGCAAACCATAACATATTATACTTCTAAATATTAATGAGTCACCCTAACTGGTGTGTCTCAGTTGGTTGGGTATCAGCTCACAAAGTGAGGGTTTGTTGGTTTGACTCCCAGTCGGGGCACATGCCTGGGTTGTGGCTTTGTTCCCTGGTTGGGACGAGCAAGAGACCACCAGCTGATGTTTCTCTCTCACATCAGTGTTTCTCTCCTCTTTCTCCCTCCCTTATCCTCTCTCTAAAAGTCAATAAATCATCTTAAATAAAGAAAAAAGATCAATGAGTACACTGATATGCTTAAGGAAACATTAAACAATAAATATTCAATAAAAAACTATTTTAGCAACACTGGAAAGAAGCAAGAGTTAAATTAGGACACAGCCACATATAATCTCTGTTCATCAATATCATGATCTATTACTTTTAATTTCTACCTAACAAAAAGGACCTCCTGACATATATTCTGTTTAAAATAATATATATTGCTAAATAGAGGAAATGATAAAGGCTATCCAAAGTGAAACAGAGAAAAATATACAGGGAATGAACAGTGAAGGGAAGAAAACTGGGACTCAAATTGATGATTGGAAACAGAAAGAAAAAATAAACAATCAACCAGAACAGAATAAAGAAATGAGAATTCAAAAAATTAAGTAGAGGCTTAGAAACCTCTAGGACAACTTTAAATGTTCCTACATCTGAATCACAGGGGTGTCAGAAAGAGAAGAAGAAGAACAAGAAATTTAAAACTTATTTGAAAAAATAAAGCAGGAAAACTTCCCCAATCTGGCAAAGAAAACAGACTTTCAGGAAGTTCAGGAAACTCAGAGAGTCTGAAAGAAATTAAACCCAAGAAAGAACATGCCAAGACACACCATAATTAAATTACCCCAAATTAAAGATAAAGAGAGAAACTTAAAAGCAGCAAGAGAAAGAAGAGAAAAAAGGAAACAAAGGAGTTTCCATAAGGCTATTAGCTGATTTCTCAAAAGAAATCTTACTGGCGTAGTGTAAGTTCTTTGTATATTTTGGAGATTAAACCTTTGTCTGAGGTATCATTGGCAAATATGTTTTCCCATACAGTTGGTTGTCTTTTTAATTTAATACTGTTTTCTTTACCCATGCAGAAGCTTTTTATTTTGATGAGATCCCGTTTGTTTATTCTTTCCTTTATATTCCTTGCTCTAGGGGACATACAGTAAAAATGTTGCTGCGTGGAATATCTGAGATTTTCTTGCCAATGTTCTCCTCTAGGACTTTAATGGTATCACGGCTTATATTTAAGTCTTTTATCCACCTTGAATTTATTTTGGTGTATGGTGTAAGTTGGTGCTCAAGTTTCATTTTTTTGCACGTAGCTGTCCAGTTCTCCCAACACCATTTGCTGAAGAGGCTATCTTTACTCCATTTTATGTTACTGCCCCCTTTGTCGAATATTAATTGACACGACTCCACTCTAGGAAGACAACTAACCCAATTAAAAAATGGGAAAAGGACTTGAACAGACACTTCTCTAAAGAGGACATACAGAATATCCAGAGACACATGAAGAGATGCTCAATATTGTTAGCTATCAGAGAAATGCAAATTAAAACCACAATGAGATACCACTTTACACCAGTCATGATGGCTATAATAGACAAAGCAACAAACAACAAATGTTGGAGAGGTTGTGGGGAAAAGGGGACCTTAGTTCACTGTTGGTGGGATTGCAGACTGGTACAACCATTATGGAAAACAGTATGGAATTTTCTCAGAAAAATAAAAATTGACCTGCCTTTTGACCCAGCAATTCCACTGCTAGGATTATACCCCAAGAATCCTAAAACATCAATTTCAAAGAACCTATGCACCACAATGTTCATAGCAGCACAATTTACAATAGCCAAGAGTTGGAAGCAACCTAGGTGCCCATCAGTAAATGAATGGATCCAAAAAATTGTAGTACATATACACAATGGAATTCTATGCAGCAGAGAGAAAGAAGGAGCTACTACCCTTTGCAACAACATGGATGGAACTGGAAAGCATTATGCTGAGTGAAATAGGCCAGGCATTGAAAGACAAATACCATATGATCTCACCTTTGACAGGAAGCTAAACAATAAAACAAACAAGCAAACAGAATAAAAACAAAGACACTGAAATAGTGAACAAGTGGGCAGCAACCAGAGGGGAGAGGGAAGAGAATTTAAGGGGAAAAATGGGGAGGGATTTTGAGGAACAAGTATGAAAGGCACAGGGATGAGGACTGGAGGGGAGAATGGGAGGGAGGGGGGAGATTTGTGGGGGGGGGGGATGGGGAAATAGATAAAAAAATGTACTTGAAAAATAACTAAATAAAATTTATTTTAAAAAGATACTGAAAAAAAAAAGAAATCTTACTGGCAAAAAGGGGCTGGAAAAAAGTATTCAAAGTCATGAAAGGCAAGGACCTATATCCAAGAATACTCTATCCAGCAAAGCTATCATTTAGAATGGAAGGAAAGGTAAAGTTCTTCCCAGATAAAATCAAGTTAAAGGAGTTCATCATCACCAAGCCCTTATTATATGAAATGTTAAAGGGACTGATCCAAAAAAAAGAAGATCATAACAACGAACAGTAAAAAGACAATAAACTCACAACTATCAACAACCAAACCTAAAAAACAAAAACAAAAAACAACTAAGCAAATAACTAGATTGGAAACAGAATCACAGAAATGGAGACCACATGGAGGGTTATCAGTGGGGAGTGACAGGAGAGAGAATCAGGGAAAAGGGACAGGGTGTAAGAAGCATAATTGGTAGGTACACAATAGATAAGGGGGTTAAGTATAGTATAGGAAATGTAAAAGCCAAAGAACCTATATGTGTGACCCATGGACATGAACTAAAAGAGGAAATGCTGGTGGAAGGGTGGCTGCAGGGTGGAGGGGGAGAAAGGGGAGAAAAAATGTGACAACTGTAATAGCATAATCAATAAAACATACTTAAATTTATATATTGTTTTATATAAAATTACAAATTAAATGCATTCTGATTGAAAATATATATTTTAAATACGGAAGAAGGCGAACCTTTCTATTATACCCAAACTCACTCTAAAATATAATGTATGTGGATTTCTATGTATTTTCCTAGATTATTCTATAGATATACAGGTAGATAATGTAAGATTTTAAGTTTGTATGTACTCATTTGCTCTTTAGTGTGATCATACTATATATCCTGGTCTGTAATGTTATACTTATTTTCACTTGATACATTACTTATAAAATTATTTATAAAATTATGTATGTATTTTTTATGGTTGCTATTGTATGTTTTACTTTTTAAGGATATTTATTTATTGCTGTTATTATTTTATATAATAATTTATTCATTCTCTATTTAGTAGCTATTTGTGATTTCCCAAATTTTTATTGTATTTATCATGTTGCAATAAATATTCTTGAAGATATTTTCTGCACTTGCATATTTTAAGGCTAAATTCTTAAGTATATTTTGAATAACTAGATTTTTTTAATCAAAATATATGTAAAATGTAACATTATGCAATTTTAAGGTATGCAGCATATTAATTTGATGCATTTTTATGTTCTGTATGGTTGCCATTGTGGCAATGATTAGCACCTCTATAATGTCACACGATTACCATTTCTTTTAGTGGTTAGAAAAATTAAGTTCTAGTCTCTTAGAATGTTTCATGATTATAATACAATATTGTTGTCTATGTTCACCATACTCTGCACTAGATCTATGGGAAGTATTTACTATTGGTTCCAAATTTACATCAACAAATATATCAGATGCTGATAAAACAACATTTGTCTTATGTCCCCAGCCCCTGTCCCCTGATACCACCATTTTATTCTGCTTTTATAAGTTTGGCTATTTTAGATTCCACACAAAAGTGATACCATACAACACTTGTCTTTTTGACTTATTTTACTTAGCAGAATGTTTTGAAGGTCCATCCATGTTGTTGCAAATAATATATCTTTTCTCATGTCTGATAATATTCTATTGTGTCTGTCTTTATGTGTGCATGCATGTCTCACCTATTTTCTATCTCTTCATCCTATGATGGGTACTTAGGTTGTTTCCAAATCATGGCTGTTGTGAATAATGCTGCAATAAACATGGAAGTGTATTCGTATGTCTGTATTAGATACACTGTTTTTATTTTCGGGGATATGTACCCAGAAGTAGAGTTACTGTATCATATGGTAGTTCTACTTTTATTTTTTTGAGGAACCTCCATATTTTTTTCCATAGTGTGGGAACCAATTTACACTCCTTCTGACCTGTGCAAGTGTTCCCTTTTCCCCAGATTCTTGCCAACAGCTACTCCTTGTCTTCTGGATGATACACTTGGAGGCCCTTTAAACTATCCTCATTTTTTTAAATTCTTTTTTTCTTTTTGTTTTTCTATTAGGTATTTTCTGCTACCATATATTTTAAATTGATGGTTTAATCCTTTGCTTCATATTACCTACTGTTAATTCCCTCTAGTATATTCTTCATTCCAATTATTCTATTCTTCATTTCTTCCTGGTCTTTTTTTGTGTGTTTTCTATCTCCATTTTTATGTTTCCTATTTTTTTATTGAAGTTCTCACTGACTTGGTTAAACATCCTTATACTACTGCTTTGAACTCTGCATCTGGTACATTGCTTGCCTTGATTTTGTTTAGTTCTTTTTCTGGAGTTGTATTATGTTCTTTCATTTGCAACACATTTCTTAGTCTCCTTATTTTGGCTGCCTCTCTGTGTTTGTTTCTATGTATTGCTCGTGGTAGTATACCTCTCCTGGTCTTGGTAGTGTAGCCTTATATAGTACATGTCATTTAGGGTTCAGTTGTGAAGCTTTCCCCAGTCAACTGAGTGTGGCACTTCATGTGTGCTCACCATGTTGGCTGTGTGCACCCTCCTATTATAGTTGGGCCATGATTGCTGTTGGTACATTAATGGGAGGGACTGACCCTCAGCCTGATATGGTTTCAAGGACTGACTGCAAATACAGCAAAGTAGCTGCTATGCAGGGGATGACCCCATGGAGCAGAGCTTGCTTCAGTGATGCTTTGGTGCATACCAAGTCCACTGCAGCATAGTCTGAAGATGTCTAATGAGTGTCTGCTGCTGGGTCCTAAGAAGGTTCAGGCCAAGGTCAGATACTCCTCCTGGCCACCAGAAATGAGCTACAAAGCAATCTTCAGATGGTTGCCACTTATGCTGGGCTTGGAGGTGCCCGGGTAAGGCCAAGCTGTGAACTGAGTCCAGCTGCCTGTAGTGCTAAGACTGAGGATTCTTAGCAAGAGGTATGAGCACACTGAGGCCAAGTGCTACTTGTTTGGAGTTTGCTTAGTTTTGAGAGATTTTAGCAAAGTCCATAACATGAGCCAAACTGGCTGTTTGTATGGAAACACCACTGGAAATGACTGGTGATCCAAAAATGTGGTGGGGCAGGGTCTTAAGGAATAATCAGGGCATGGTGAACTGTGTTAGCCTTGTTGAGGGAGACTCACAAATAGCCCATGACTGCACTCGTAGGGGGGATGGCTCAGCAAAGAAACAATGCCTTCTATCAGCACTACTGTCTGGGAGAAAACTGACCCTCCAGCCCTCACCCTGAAGCCAGAAAATTGTTCTGTATGTCCCTGGTGACTTTACTGCTACTGTGCCACCACTCGAGCTCAGGGGCAGTAAGTCTGAATAAGTCTGTATGTCACCTTCCTGGGACTCCAGCAGCCCTCTCTGTCTCTCAGCCACAATCCCTGCCCATTTTCACAGCCAGAAGTTATGGAGTCTTCTCATCACAGCACTGGAACTCTGGGCTGAGAAGCCTGGTTGAGGCAGGAACTTTTGCTCCTTAAGAACTTTCACAGCTGAGATATCTCTCCTGATTTTTAACAGCCACACCATTGAAGTAGCCAGGCAGTATCACTCACCACTTTGACCTTCCATATTCTCTCTGGGAAATATTGCCACTGGCTTCACCAAAAGCCCCGTGTCTTTCAGGGTTTCCCTGGGGAGGGGGCCACCTTGATGAGTCCCTCCCTCTTCTCTGCCTCCAAACTCATCTGGACTGCTGACAGTGTGCTGGACTCTTGAGTCAGACATGCTGGACCTCTACAAATTCTCTATTTCCCCCATTTTTGCACTCTCTAGACTTTGTTTTTCCTCTGACAGTGGAGTAGGGGCGAGGGTCTTTTTTGCATCCACAGCCCTCACCGAGAACCTGTCTGCCGACTCCCAGGTACACATGTGTGTAGAAACCTCCCAGTGTCCTGCGTGCCAAGACACTGCATCTGATTATGGATGTCCAGTTGGTTGTTCATCAAAGATAAAAAAGGACGACTCATGCCACTGTGATGATGTTACTCTCAGTAATATACACATTTCAAAGTATGATGAACACTTCCATGCTGCAGTCCCAAAGTCGGAAATCAGAAAGAAGATAATGTATAATAATATTTCCCTTTTAATCACCTGATAATAGGTATTATACAATTTTAAATGTCTAACAGCATCAATTTAATAAAATTAAACACCTTTTCTTATGCTTATAGTTCTTTGCACTATTTCCTCTTCAATTTGCCTATTTTATTTTTCTTAAATTACCTGTTTGAAGGATTAACTCTATCACAAATACTTTCTCCTATTTTGTCAATTTTAATTTAACTTGGTTATTATATTTTTAGAGATGTTTTATATAATCATCTTCTTGTAAATATTTATTTATAGGTTCTTAGGTTTATATACTGCTTGTGAAGTTTTTTCTCTTGAAAAAAATATATATTATCTAATTTCCCTATTATTACTCTTTAGTACACAGAAAGAGATATACCAGTATGTTTAAATCTTCACTGAGTTTTATACTCCAATTTCAATTATGAATATATACAGCTTTGAAGACATATGGCTTTAATTCAAACAATGGGTAAGTGTGTTCTTTATATATCAATCATCCTTGGTATTTTCATTGAGCTTCAATTTTTTTCAGCAGTAAAAGGAATGAGTAACACTCTAGCACTTTCTACTTTTAATATCTCAGCAAGATAGACACAAGGAATATGTTCTGATTTTATAAGGAATTTTATAAGTAACTGTCAGTATAGAAAAAAAGTAGTGGTCAAGAAAGACTTTTTAAAAAGGTAGTATTGCAATAATATATTCAAATGGAAAAACTAATGGGAATTTTTGTTCGTAAGAATAATTTTCTGACTCTGTAACTAAATGTAACCTAATAGTAGAAGGTGCTTTGCTTCAGTCCATTAACATGATAGCACCTTAATTTTATTTCAAATACTTTCTCCAGTCAAAAAACCATACATGCTTAAGGTATAATAACATCAGCCATATTAACAATAATAAGGAATATCTGTATCTACCATTGGTTGGGAAATCTTGAAGGGGAGCAAGCTCAAAAATGCTCTCCTAGTTTGCTTTGGAGTTATAGAGCTTTTGCTAGAGAACATTTAATAGGGTGTAAGGATTAGGGGAGGAAACTGCACACAAGGTGATCACAGCTTCTGTGGGGGTCCTAAAAGTGTGGTTTGATATTTGTACACGTATATAAGATGTGTAGTCCTAAAGATGAGAGGGAACTCAAGGATATAAAAACAAGTTCAGGAACTAAGTGCATCCATAAATTTCTCCTTTGGAACCATTAAATTCTTGAAAGTTTTTGATCAGAGTAGGTGAAAATCCATGCATGGATTATGATTTACAACTTCTTTATCTCATTTGCAGCAATACTTTTTCTTTAGTCAAGTATGGCATACCAATACAATTTATCATATTGATGTGTATGAAAGTAAGGGATGCTCCAGAAAAGGATAGAAAGCCTGTCTATCCAAAGCCCAAACCAATGCTTTCTGGCAACTTTTGTACAGTAGAAGTTGTAGCATTGCATCTGTGGGGAACTGAAGCCCAAAAGGTGGGGAAACCAAAATAAATGTGGCCTACAGTAAACTAGAAAATTAATGGGAAGGAAGTCAAAGCAACAACAGTGATATGTCTGATTCAGAAATATTCACCTAGTTTTTTTGAATACATGCTGGGAAGAGGGCAGCTTCAAGAGGGAGTGTTCTAAGTTATACTCAGCTGTTCTAGGGACTGCTGATAAGGAGGTTCCTATTTCTGGACCTTATACTTTAAAGGAGTGAGACACATTAAAAAGTGATGAACCAATGAACCCTCAAGGTAGCTTTAGAAAGTGATACACAACTGAAGAAAACAAATAATATAAGATGAGAGAAAGAGACACAGGCCATGGGACAGGGTTCCTCTAGAAAAAGACAAGGAAAGGGCTTTCAGAACAGCATTTGATATGAGACAGGAAAGGAAAAGGATCATCACAGGAAGAACAAAAGAGAATTAGTTCAGGCAGATGGAACAAATACTCTAAGAGCCTTAAGCCAGAGGAATTTGGGCATGTTCAACAGAGAACAAGGGGCCCTAGGGTAGTGGAAAATAGAGAAGAATAAGACGAGGGTGGAGAGCAGTTTGGTAGTTAAACTACCATACAGAGCACTGGATATCAAACTGAAGCAAACCTGGCAGATTAGTGAAAACAAAAAAGACATATTGCTGGATAATATGCTAGATCTTCTAACGTAGTAGGTCTGGGGTGGGGCCCAAAATTTGCATTTCTAATGAGTTCCCAGGTGATCCTGATGCTTTTGAAGACCTACTTGATGAACCTATGATGTAGTTCATAGGTGGCAAACACAAGTCCTGTGGTCAGAATCTGGCCCTCCACCTTGTTTTATCTGGCCCGGCACTTAGTTTCTACCTGGCAGCACCAGGACCCGGCTTAACCGTTGGAGGTCATTATATTTATACAGTCCTAAAATTACATTCGGCCCTTTGAAGGCAACCACAGGCTGATGTGGCCCTCAGTGAAAATGAGTTTGACACCCCTGATGTAGGTCTTTGAACACAGAACAGGAAATTTGTATTTATTTTATTGTTTCTAAGTGTAAGGGAAAGCAAGTAGGTGATTTTTAAGCAATAAATTCTAAATGAAGAATAGGTTGGAGGAAGGAAGTAGATAAAGTATAGTATGCTCTCAACCTATCTTTTTTTAATCTAAATGTCTCCTGTAGAAGGTATAGATTTTTTTAATTCAACTGGCAACCTCTGATTTTGATTAGATTGATTTATATCTATTCACAATTAATACTATTATTGATGTAGTTGGATTTATGTCTACTTTTTTGTTCTATATGTGTCATTACTGTTTTTTCTCCTCTTCAATTCTGTAGATATTCCTAGTATATCATTTTGATTCCTTTCATATTTTTTCACTGTGCTTTTTGAATTATTTTCTTAGGGTTTGTTTTAGAGCCTAGAAAGCATAGTGTACTAGGTTATATGACAAAGGTTGCTATTGAAAATAATGCTCCAAAATATAAGTAGTCTAACACAATGGAAATTATATTTTTGCTCACATAACAACTCAGTATGGATATTTGCCTGACAGCTTTGAATACAGTGATTTGGAGATTTATGTTCTCCTTATCATCTCCTTTTTCTCTAGAATTTTATAATCCTTTATTTTAGCCAGTGGATAGGAAAAGATAGAGTTAAGGTAAGTCCACTTGCTTCTAAGCCACCTTGGCTCAAAAATAACATTTTTTTGTTCAATTTAATTTTATTTATTTATCTTTAGAGGGTAATGGAAGGAGAGGGGGAGAGAAACATCAATGTGTGGTTGCCTCTCCTGGGTCCCCTGCTGGGAACTGGCTGCAACCCAGGCATGTGCCTTGACTGGAAATTGAACTGTGGTTGTTTGGTTCACAGGCCTGAGCTCAATCCACTGAGCTACACCAGCCAGGGCTTTTTTTTTTAATTTATTTTTTAATAAATAAATTTATTTATCTTTGGAGGGGAAGGGAGGGAGAGGGGGAGAGAAATATCAATGTATGGTTGCCTCTCCTAGTAAAAAAACATTTGTTTTGACAAATAACCACTTGGAGAGAAATTTTCACTTCCCTTTTCAACCTGCCTCTACAAGGAACTTTAAAATGTAGGACTTGACTAGGCAGCCAAAGCAACAACTATGTGTTGGAAAGAGCTGAAATCTCTGGTGGACCGCAAGTCGTTTCTGCTGTGTGAGGCTACGTGTTAAGAAACCACTTCAGTGATCCAGGCTAGAGATTTTAATGATTTAAACTAATATTATAGTAGGAGAGTTAAATAAAATTACCCCTGGATGGGTAATTTAGTTGGTTGCAGCAGCATCCTGATGCACTGGGGTTGCAGGTTCAATCCCTGGTCAGGGCACAGACAAGAATCAACCAATAAATGGAGAGGAACAACAAATCAATGTCTCTCTCTCTCTTTCCTCCTTCCTCTTTCCTCTTTCTCTCCCTCTCTTTCCTATCCTCTCTCTGAAGTCAGTAAATTTAGAAGAAAAACAAAGAAAATGGTAGATGCATAATATATTGTGGGGACAGAATACCTAGATTTGCTGTAGGGATGTGAACTACGCTGTACATGGTAATATTTACCAATATGAAAAAAATGAGGGTTTAAGGAAGAAATAAATGAATTAATTTTCACATGTCAATTATGAGGTGCTAGTCTGATAACCAAATAAAAATAGTAAGCAGGCATTTGTTTATGTGTATCTAAAGTTCAGTAAAGGAGGTGAAGTTTGGATGTATGTACTTGGAAGTCATTGCCATAGAGCTAACATTTAAGGCCACAAGCAAGATTTTCTAGGGAAAATGTGCAGACAAAATAGAGAAGTCCACTGTCTCATCAATATATTAAAGTACACACAGAAGGCAGAAGAAGAACAAGAGATGAAGAATCTACATAATTGTGTAGAAAAGGGAACACCTTAAATATTCGTTGTCAGGAGAAGAACACTGCAAAAAAAAAAAGGAGTGCCTAACTGTGTCAAATGTTTCTGACTTTAACTAAGATAAAGGAATGCTACCAAGGTCATTTTTTGAACTTGATAAGAATAGTTTCATATCCTATCCTTTTACTCAGCCCAGATGTAATTGCTTTTAACAACTAGAGTGTGGCAGGAGTGATGCTATATGTCTTCCAAATGTAAGTCATGATAGGAAATAGTTTCCTCACAGTTCCCTTTATCTCTTTCAGCATACTCATTCCATGAGGAATCCCAAACTACCATACATTCAAGGGTTATAGGGAGAAAGCTATGTGGAAAAAGGCAAGGCCCCCAGCTGACCATCTTTATCAGTCACCAGGTATGCAAGTGAACAAGCCTTGGATGATTCGTCCCCAGACATCTTCTAGCTGAGGCCCCATGAATTGTGGAGGGTGACAAATCACACCTGCAGTGTTTGCTCCAAATACATGACACACAGGATCTCTGACCGTAATAGGTGACTTACTCCATTAAGTTTTGAAGTACTATATTTTGTGGCCACATTAACTAGAATATAAAACTGGAAATCAAGGGTAAATCAAGAGGTAAATGTGGCTTGAGAGACAGGACAAAAAGGATGTTGCTAGAAGGTAGGTAGAGGGGGTAAAGTGTAAAGGTCTTTGCCTTTATAAGGACTTGGTCTTCTCTTCTGAATGAAATGGGAGCCTTTGAAGGGTTCTGAAGTGAGGAGTAACACAATCAATGTCAACATACCTATTGCTGCCTTTTGAGATGGTAAATTTTGTGGTATTCTTCATGCTCTTTGTTAAAGCAAACACAAACATAAAAAATGTTTCCACAGTAGCTTCTTGACTAGTGATAAACTACCTCCATTTTCTTAGAAATGAAACTTTGTTAGCGAGGAATAACAAAGTATTCTTTGTCCATAAAGTATAAAGTTCATAAAGTTTAGTAGGCAATTCTATATTACTTTTAGTTCTTTTTTCTTTTTTGAAGAAAGTTACAGGAAATTATTAAAGGCAACATTCACTTAGATGAATCTCCGCTTCTGATTATACCAAATAATACATTTTTAGTAGACAATATTTTGGTAGTATTGAAGAACCTTATCTAAATTAAATACTCAAGAAAAGGGAAAATAAATCTTTGGAATCTCATTTAAACTCTAGCTCAATTATTTTGCTACAGCTCTACACACCTGCTTGAACAATGTCCAAGGTTAAAAACTGAAAATATCAGGAGCACGCTATTATGAAGTACACTTTAGAAATGTTTCCAGTTGGTAATGGTTTGTTTGCAAGATAATACATATTTTTCTCATATATCATTTTTACAGTTTTATTAAAGAATTTTCTTACTAACCATATTATTTCTTCATAGACAAGAAAATCTAAAATCACCATAAGTACAAATATTGAGTCCAATGATAGTTTTTAAATTAATTGACCAACAATGGGTTGGGCATTGTCCTGCAAACCAGGAGGTCACTGGCTGGATTCCAGGTCAGGCACATGCCTGGGTTCCAGCCCAGGTCCCCAGGTGGAAGCATGTGAGGGGCAACCAGTTGATGTGCTCCCACACATTGATGTTTCTCTCCTTCTCTTTCTCCCTCTCTTTAAAAAAATATAAGTAAAATCTTTTTAAAAATTACTTGGATTTCATTTCTTCTATGAAACTTGCACATTGAATGATGAGAGTCCTAATATAATTAAGTGGTAAAAAAAATCCTATAGAATACATATACTTCCTAAGGTATAAAATATATTTAATGAAGTGGAAAGATAAAAAGACAATATAGTCTACCTACAATGCCTAAAATAATTTAGATTTGCATAACATTAAGTAAAATGCTTAATAACATTTGAATTTCAAGAGACTACTTCTTTTATAATAAACTAATTGTACTTTATCACATAAAAATTGAAAAAAAGAAAGACATCCTAAAAATTAAACTGTAAGATATATTAAGTATATTTGAGACACATAATAATGTGGTTGATTTGTATTAAGACAATAACCTATACATTTAAATGGCAAATTATTTTGAACACTACAAATTATTTTGATATTTATTTAGTAAGCTGAACAATGTTGCTCCACCAATTTTAATTCTTTCACAATAAAAATACAAGGTTTTCACAGTGCACTTCCATTACATATTTATATTAAAAATATGGTCATTAATAGATAAAATAGATTTGTTACAGCTACAAATTTAATCAACATGGTACAGAAAGTAAAGTCAGAACTCATGATTTCCATCTCTAAATGACACAATGGAAACTAAAAATTCTATCATCTGCTTAATCTTTACCTCTTATTTCCTAGAAGCTTTCATTGCTATAGCTCTTATATCAAGGCAATATTACAGAAAATATCAGACAATGTATGCAAATCAGGCTCTTCTATTGGATAAAAAGCAGCAGGACAGGAAATAAATAAATTCACTGATTTCTCCAAGAGGCATAGAGAATTTCATTGTCTAGTATATGGGTTTTTTTTAATGTTTTCAGCTGTATATCCCAGCTGGAACTCCCAGCTGTATATCCTGTATTCTCATAATTTTTTGCTAACATTAATTATTTAAATTCACAATTGAGTAAGCTGGTCTTAAATAATTACATTTTATATATGTAACTACTACAGACTAGTACCAAAACACAATAAACGGAGGCTTTATAACAAGAAGTAAAACCTCTATATTCCAGATCTGGAATAAGGCATTTCACCCACTCATTCAGCAAATAGTAATTGAATAGCTATGTATTTGACATTGAATGTCCTGTTCTCAGTGATACCTACGTATCATATGAAACTGTCCCTGCCCTCATGAAGTTTTCAGTCTATTGAAGAAATACAATTTATTTTTTGTACTTATATTCCAAGGAAAAAAGTAAGAAATTCCATGATACAGTAATTTGAACTTTAAAAAAGAAAGAACAATATCATATTACAGAGAAAGCTTGTAAAAGAGGGCTCAAGAAATGCATGTCAGAAAGGTAAAATTGGTGTAGGGCAATGGAAGGTAGACGGACAAATAGAGATAAATATCCCAGACAGAAATAAAAAGTCCTGGGAAAGGCAAAAAAAAATGGGTGCTGTGAAGAAAAGAGCAATTAGATGGCATTCAATTCTAATGCATTACATTAAAGTAGATTCACAGGTAAATTTTTCTTGATAATAGAAATATTTAAATGTAACTATAATTAACATATTTTAATTTTTCTCTGAGAATAATAATTTGTATTACACTTTAATAGAGAAAGAAAAAAAACATGAAAAAATTCTTTGGGTTAGACCTTTACCAGTTTAGAAAGAATTTATATTTTTTTAGTTAATGGTCTCAAAATAAAAAGTACATTTTCAGCAAGAGGAAAGAGTTTTATGTTATAGGTTGAATGAAGTAAAGGAGAGATTAAACACACAGAAGATTTCAATAACTTTAAAATTATTTTCTAACTACATAATGCTGTAAAATATTTTATAGTAGTATAGAATTGCTTTTTTAAAAAAGTAACTTAATCAGTTTTGTTTCATTCTTAAAACCTTTTTTTTCTATCAGTGAAAGAATAGGAATCAATGTAAATAAGACATTATGTCTTTTATTCAGAAGAGTTTTCTTTTTAGAATGTTATCTTCTAAGCCATCCAATGAAATATAGCATCTGTAATAAATATCTGTGAATCACTTCAAAATAGTTTTTAAGGAAGGAAAGGAGTAAGAGGGGTCAGGGATGGAGTTGGAGAGAATGTAGGAAGAGGGAGAAGGGGAGACAGGAAAAAGAGAGAGAGGGTAAGGAAGTATGGAAAGGTGGAGGCGAGGAAAAGAGAAATGAGAGATTTCACGTTAGTTACTTAGTGTATTTTTTATATCAGGAACAAAAATATTTTCCTTGAACAATTACTTGCTCCAGTGACTTTAATGGACATTTAAAAACAAACAGCCCTGGCTGGTATAGCTCAGTGGATTGAGCGCGGGCCTGGGAACCAAGCAACCACGGTTCAATTCCCAGTCAGGGCACATGTCTGGGTTGCAGGCCAGTTCCCATCAGGGGACTCACAAGGGGCAACCATACACTGATATTTCTCTCCTTCCCTTCCCCTCTAAAGATAAATAAATAAAATTTAAAACAAACAAACAAACAAATAAAAATGGTGGCATTGTTCTCTAACAAAATCCACAGCCACTGAGGAAAACATCTTTTGCCATGGAAATGAGCAACTTCATGAACTTTCTAGTGAGCATATGGTCACCACTAATCTAATGGCTTAATCCTCTCCTTTGAATCTCTCACTCTATTTCAGGTTATCTATCCTTTGCCTCCAGGCAAGCCTATAACTAACCCATGCAAGACAGATGGGCTTCAAGCCTAGTCATGATTTCTAGGGAAGTCATTGCCACAGCCTCTCAACATTAATGAAAATAACCAGTCCTAAAATTTAGGAGAACAGCAAAATATCCCAAGTAGGCAAAAGCATTTGATACACTTTTCTTTTTGATTCCATGTCTGACAATGATTTCTTTCCTTTTCTAATAAGACATATGTGTGTCTGTTTGAAATTGTTTAACATATATAGCAGTTGATGATTGCAAACAATGTACTGAATCTCTATATTTTAAAATACATTTTTTTCTTGCTGCAAATGTTAAATCTAGTTGGTAAATAAGTACAAATAAAATATTTGGCATTCTGCAAAAGGCTCTTTACAGATAGAGAACCTAAGCTTTCTTTTGTGTTTGAATGTCTTTTTGTTATAATCTTTCAGAGCTTTGAAGCTATGATTATTTTTCTCCTAATGAATTTGATCCTCAAAACTTTTGAAAATTTTATTTTCTAAACAACAATGGGAAATTTTACAAAGGGAAAATATACCTTCCATATCACAAAATTTAATTAAATTATGAAAATATGAAAGCTGCTTACCTAACTTTTAAGACTTCCCAACTTTTTATTCTATCATATTATTAGGTTTTATGACTAATTTAATATTTTTTCCTGTTGACCATTCTCTGTGAATACTGACAACTTCTCCCTGTGCTTCAAACATGAACACTCATCCCAAGGCTTTGTAGGTGCATACCCTCCACAGCACACATTATCCTTGTTCCTTATCAACATGCCCAAATCAACCCACCCATAAGATTTTCACTAAAAATGACTCATCCAAGTTGATGTCTACTTCTGTGCAGAGTGAAAACAACAGCAGTCTTTATCCAACTATAACTAAGTCATGTTATTATTAGTTAACATAGACCAAAAAGAATAAATACTATTATAATTCATTAACCCACTTGCTCCAAAGACATCAAATGAGCTAAATATTATTATCCTTAATTTGAAAAAAATAGATGAATAGGAATAACATTTGGTAACAATTATTTGGATTTTACTATGTTCTAGGCACTACTCTAAACACAATTCGTTTTCTTCTTTATATTATAGTAAGCTGTTATTCAATTACATAATAGATCAGTAATGAACTGATATTTTCAAAGTGGTATTTGTTTTTTATGACATTGTTAAAAGTTCCATTTACAAGACACTTAACAGATTATGACAACAATGAAATTTGCTTCTCAGAGTGGAACAATACTCTGAAAAATGAACAGTATGTAATATTGATTCATATTTAGAACTATCTATTCAATTTAATCATAAAATTTTAAGACTATATTAAAATGTCTAAGCAGTTAAAGAAGAATACTAATCTTAATGGTAAACGAGGTTATAATTCAAGATGACTTTTGAGGGAAATAATTACAATAAATAAAGAGGATGGAAAAAAACTTTTGGATGCAATGCATATGTTTATGGCATAAATTGTGGCATTGGTTTTGTGAATATATACTTCTCTCCTAACTCATGAAATGTATTTCCAACAAACACAAGCTTTTTGTGTATCATTCATACCTCAATAAAGTGTTTTTTTAAAAGAGGTAGCTATTGAAGGGTCCCATAAACTCGGCGCTGAACTATATAACTATATTATCTCTGAAAAATAAAGTATATTATGTATACACTAAACACGCACACACAAATACCTATACAGAGTTACTATTTAAAACAGTTAATCTAAGGTAAATAACCAAACAATTCAGTTTTTAAGTTATGTATTCATTATGATAAATATGTTTAGGCTAATGGGCCTGGCAAAGCACAGACTGTCTTCAGTTCGATTCCAGAATAATAATAATTACTTCACTACAGTTTAGTAGATTCTCACCAATTAATTTTATTAATCCTTCCACAGCTCTATAGTAGAAACTAGAATTATTGTTAATGCAATAAACACAGGATAAGTAATTATCTCTACAGAAAGAAAACATCTATCATATGTTCTTGTCTTCATACAAAAGTTGACTTGTATGTCATTTTAATTCATTGCCCACATTTTCTAATTCATCATATAAAAATTTAATGTGCAGGTCTATAACAAAAATATTCATTACAATAAAAACAGATAATAAGGTACAGGGACAGAACAAAAGGCTAACAGATACTTAGCCACTCCAGAATTTAGGTTTCAAATGTACAATTTGAAACCTAAAGGTTCCAGTATATAGGTTTCAAATGTGCAATTCTATAATACATCATCTGTATACTGCATTGTATGTTTATCACCGAAAGTCAAATCTTCTGTCACCACATATCTGTCCCCCTTTACCCTTTACTACTCACCTGCTATACCCTTTCTCTCTGGCAACCAACATCTTATTGCCTGTGACTTTGAGTTTTGTTTGCTTGTCTTGTTTCTTCATTTGTTGCTTTTAGTTTCATACTTTATTGGGAAACATTCTAAAGGTGATTGAGCCAGGTGGTGAAAGACAAATATCATATGATCTCACCTTTAACAGGAAATTAACAACAAAACAAACAAGCAAGCAATATATTACCAAAGACACTGAAATACAGAACAGGCTGACAGGAACCAGAGGAGAGAGAATTTCAGGGGAAAAGGGAAAGGATTCACAGGAACAAGTATAAAAGACACGTGGAAAAAAACTAAGGGGGTGGAAATGGGAGGGAGGTGGGGGACACTGGGGGATGGGCTGGGATGCGAGTAAAAGACAGAAAACTGTACTTGAACAATAATTAAATAAAAATGCTTAAAAATAAAGGTGATTGAAATAGGCATTTTTCCTCCCCTAACTCTCTTAGTAAAGTGAAAGAGAAACTGTTTTATCCAAGCTTTAATTAAGTAATGTAAACTAACCTTATATTGAAGAGATATTTTTTCTCTAGTTCATCCCTGCTAAGAATCTATATTAAATATAAATGCCTCACTCTAGGGAGAGATGTATTTCCCCTGAATATGATGTATTTTCTTCCTTGGAAATTGTTTTGCGATTCTTTAAGATAAAGAGATCTATATATAAGTTATTATTGGTTACCTGTCTCAGTTCCCTGATTCCTATATTGACTATTTCCCAAAGGTAATTTTCATTAAAACTTATACTGTCACACTGCTGGACTTTTATCTCTTTGTGTTTGCTTCAGTCAGTACTCTTAAGACTCAGAAGTATATACAAAAACAGTGATCTTTCTTTGATAGATTTAGGGAAGCAGGTGGAAAATTTTGTAACTGACTTTTCCCTGCAAGTCTTCTCTTTCAAGTCCCTTAATCTGATACAAAGAACACAGTAATTTGTAATCGCACTGTAATCTCTTTTAGTCCAAATCCAAATAATTTCCTTCTGTACCCTGCTTCGTAGAGATTTAAATCCCTTATTATTCAGTGATCTTATTTTTAAACTCTGCTTGGGAAAGCAGAGGTGACTTTTGATGCTAATCCTATTCAGTCCACTGACTCTGTTCCCTTTGGGGAAATGGCCAAGGATTTTAAGGGAGTAAATAAAAATAGCCAGCCACATAACAAGAAAAAAGGAAAATCTAAGTTAAAAATTTCAAAACTACAGAAGATTATAAAGATAAAGACTTTATATTAAAACTCAAGTATATGTATTCTGATGAGCTATTTTCTCATTCCATCGGAAATAGCTAGTTAAACCCTTCAGTCAGGTTTTCATTGCCTAGGAGTACCTAGCTACAGGACTGTAAAAAGCATTCATTTGATTTTATATTTAAGGCAACAGCACTGGTATGACCTAAGTTGGACCCTTCAGACAAAATTGAACCTAATTATATTAACATTCAAACTCTAAAGAAACAGGTTAATTAATATGATAATAATTCTTAGGTCATTCTTTCATGCCTCTCTGATTATCAGTTAAAACTAGCCAAAAATAATAAATATTATTCTTTCTTTTTGTAATTTAATACTTTGCTATTGTATTTTATTACCATTTAGTCCCTTATTTCCCAATCACCACACTGTTGTCCATGTCCATGAGACCTTTTTCCCTTTTGCTCAATCTTTCTACTTTCTACCTTGCCCCTCAGCCTTAGCTGTCATCCTGCTCCCTATGTATGAGTCTGCCTGTATTTTGCTTGTTAGTTCAGTTTGTTCATTAGATTCCACAAATGAGTAAAATTATATGGTATTTGTCTTTTTCTGTCTGGCTTCTTTCATTTAGCATAATGTTCTCCAGGTCCATCCATGCTGTAGCAAAGAGTAAAACTGTTTTCCTTTTTAAAGCCGAGCAATACATTGAATGCCCCAGCATTTTTTTTACCACTCATCTACTGAGGAACACTTGGGCTGCTTCCATATCCTGACAAGTGTAAAAAAATGCTGCAATCTACCTAGGGGTGTTTATGTTCTTTAGAATTAGTGTTTTTAGTTCCTTCATTATATTCCCAGAATTGGGATCCCTGGGTCAGAAGGCAGATGTATTTTTAATTTTTTGAGGTACCTTCATACTGCTTTTCACCGTAGCTATACCAATCTGCATATCCACAAACAGTCCAGAAGTGTTTCCCTTTCTCCACATTGTCCCCAGTACTTTGTTGTTTGTTAATTTATTGATGATAGCTGTTCTGACAAGTGTGTGATGGTAACTCATTGTGGTTATAATTTGCATTTTTCTGATGAGTAGTGACATTGAGCATCTTTTCATATGTCTATTGGCCATTAGTATGTCCTCTCTAGAGAAGTGTCTACTCCTGTCCTTCACCCCTTTTTTAATTTGGATTGTTTGCTTTTTGTTTCTGTTTTTTGTTTTTCTTTCTTTTTTTTGGTGTTGAGTTCGGTAACTTCATGATGAATTTTGGATAACGAACCCTCATCAGATGTATTAGCGAGTACGTTCTCCAGTCCTCTGGATTACCTTTTTATGTTGTTGATGTTTTCCTTTGCTGTGCAAAAGCTTTTTAGTTTGATGTAGTCTCATTTGTTTATTCTTTCTTTTGTTTTCCTCATCTGGGGATATATATATCTGATAAAATATTTCTACAAGCTATGTTCGAGATCTGGCCGCCTATGTTTCTTCTATGATTTTTATGGTTTTGAGTTTTAATTTAAGTCTTTGATCCATTTTGAATTTATTCGTGTTTGTGGTATAAAAAGATGGTCGGTCTAGGTTAATTTTTCTGCACATACCTGTCCAATTCTCCCAACACCATTTATTGAATAAATTATCTTTAACTCATTGTATGTGCTTGCTCCCTCTGTCAAATATTAATTGAATATGAAAGTGTGGGTTTATTTCTGGGCTCTCTATTGTGTTCCAATGATCTATGTGTCCTTTTTTTTTAATGTCACTACCAGGATGTTTTTATTACTTAGGTTTATAGTATAGTTTGATACTAGTGGAATGATTTCTCAAACTTTGTTCTTCTTGTATCACTATTTTTACACTGAACACTGTTGAGTGTTCTGTGGTTCCATATAAATTTTTGAAATATTTGTTCTAGTTCTGTGAAATACACCACTGGAATCTTGGTAGGAATTGTACTGAACCTACAGATTGCTTCTATAGAAGCAATTTAATGATGGAGAATTTAATGATATTAATTCTTCCTATCCACAAACATGGTATGTTCTTTCCCTTATTATCTTCTTCAGTTTCTTTCTGCAGTGTCTTATAATTTTCCAAGTATAGGTCTTTTATATCATTGGTTAAATTTATTACTAGGTATTTTATTTTTATAGCAATTGTTAATGAGATTGTTTATTTAATTTCCTTTTCTGTTAGATTGCTATTGGCATATAAAGATACAACTGATTTCTAGATATTGATGTTGTATCCTGCTATTCTGCTGAATTCATTTATCAGTTCTAGAAGTTTCTTCATGAAATCTTTGGGGTTCTGTATGTACAGTATCATATCATTTACAAACAAGACAATTTTACTTCTTCCTTTCCCATTTGGATGCCTTTCATTTCGTCTTCTTGTCTGATTGCTGTGGCTAGGACTTCCAGTGCTGTGTTGGAAAAGAAAGGTGAAAGAAGACATTCCTATCTTGTTCCCAATCTTAAACAGAATGCTTGTGCTTTTTGCCCACTGTATATGATGCTGGTGTGGTTTTGTCATATATGGCTTTTATTATGTATAGATATATTCCCTCTAGTCTAACTTTGCTGAGAGTTTTTATCATAAATGGGTGCTGGATTTTATCAAATACTTTTTATGCATCTATTAAAATGATCACCTGTTTTTTATCTTTCATTTCATTTATGTGGTGAATCACATTTATTGCTTTGTGAATATTGTACCAATCTTGCATTCCTGGAATAAATCCCACTTGATCATCTTGTCTGACCATTTTTGATACAATGCTGTATTTAGTTTGCTAATAATTTGTTGAAGATCTTAGAATCTATGTTCATCAGGGATATTGAAATATAATTTTTCTTTCTTTTTTTGTAGTATCTGTATCTGGTTTTAGAATTGGGATAATGATAACCTCTTAAAATGATCTTGGGAGCCTACCCTCCTCTTGAATTTTATGAAATAATCTGAGAAGGGGGGGTTAATTATCAGAATGTTTGATAAAATACACCTGTGTAGCCATCCAGTCTGGGGTCTTTGTTGGAAGTTTTTTAATTACTGCTTCAATTTCACTAGGTGTAATCTGTCTATTCAGTTTCTCTGATTCATTCTTATTTAGTTTTGGAAGATTGTACATTTCTAGGAATTTATCCATTTCATCATTGTCCAGTTTTTTTGGCATATAGTTGCTCATAATATATTCTTACAATCCTTTGTATTTCTTTGGTCATTTGTTATTTCCCCTTTCATTTCTGATATTATATATTTGGCTCCTCTCTCTTTTTTTCTCAATAAGCCTGATTAAAGGTTTGTTAATTATGTTTATTTCTTTAAAGAACTAGCTCTTAGATGCATTGATCTTGTATCATTTTTTAGACTCTATTTCATTTAGTTCTTCTCTGAGCTATATTATTTCCTTCCTTCTACTCACTTGGGGCTTTGTGTTTGTTGTTCTTTTTCAAGTTTTTTTTTTTTAGTGTAAATATAAATTGTTTATTTGAGCTTTTCTTTCTTTCTTTTTTTTTATAGGCTATGAATTTCCTTTTTAGGAGTGCTTTCTGTGTGTCCCACAGATTTTAGATTATTTCATTTTCATTTTATCCTCATTTTCATTTCTTTCAAGGTATATTTTGATTTATTTCTTGACCTAATTTCTGACCCATTCATTGTTTAATAAAATGGTATTTAGCTTCCATGTCTTCATGTGTTTTTCTGTGTTCTTGTGACTGATTTCTAGTTTCATAGCATTGTGATCAGAGAAGATGCTTGATACGATTTCAAACTTCTTAAATTTATTGAGATTTGTTTTGTGTCCTAACATGTGCTCTATCCTAGAAAACGTTCCATATGCACTTGAAAAGTATGTACATTCTGCTGCTTTGGGGTGCAATACTCTGAAGAGATCAATTAAAAACATTTGATCTAGTGTGCTATTTAAGGCCACTATCTCCTTGTTGATTTTCTGCCTGGAAATTCTATCCATTGAAGTCAAGGGGGTTTTGAAATCCCTGACTATGACTATGTTCCTATTGATCTGTACCTTTATGTCCAACATGATTTGCTTTATATATTTAGGTGTTCCTATGTGAGGTGTGTACATGTTTACTAGAGTTATATCCTCTTGTTGGATTGTTCACCATTATCACTAGGTAGTGTCCTTCTTTGTCTCTTACTAAAGCCTTGGGTATAAAGTCTATTTTGTCATATATAATTGCTACCCAATCTTTTTTTTTATTTGTATGAAATATCTTTTTTCATCCCTTTACTTTTTAGCCTGTGTGTATCTTTCAATATGAGGTTGGTCTCTTCAAGGCAGTATATATATGGGTCTTGTTTTCTTATCCTTTCAGCTATCCTCTATCTTTGGTCGGAGAATATAAGTCATTTACATTTAGGGTGATTACTGATAGATATGTAATTATTGCCATTTTATTGTTAGACCATTTTCCTGTTTTAGTTTTTTCTTTCTCTTCTTTTTTCTTCTTTAAGCAAGCACTTTAACATTCATTTCAGTACTGGTTCGGTGTTAACAAACTCCTTTAGCTTTTCCTTGTCTGGGAATCTCTTTATTTCTCTAATTTTAAATAATAACATTGCTGGATAAAGTAGCCTTGGTTGCAATCTTTGCAATTCATTGTCTTGAATGTTACATGCCATTCCCTCTGGTTCAAAAACTTTCTGTTGAATAATCAGATGTCTATCTAATTCATGCTCCCTTGTAGGTAATTACCTGCTTTTCTCTTGTGGCTTTTAGGATTCTCTCCTACTTTTTAAGCCTTGCCATTTTAATTATCATGTGTCTTGGTATAGGCCTCTTTGGATCCAACTTGTTTGGGACTCTCTGAGCTTCCTGGCCTTTTGTGTCTCTTTCCTTCAACAAATTAGGAATTTTTTCAGTCATTATTTCTTCAAATAGTTTCTTGATTCCTTGCTCATTATCTTCTCTTTCAGTATTTCTATGATGCAGATGTTATTATGCTTCATGTTTTCCAAAATATTTCTTAAGCTCTCCTCATTTTTTAAAATTATTTTTAATTTTTGCTGCTCTGCCTGGGTGTTTTTTTTCTATTCTGTCTTCCAGATCACTGTTTCAGTCCTTTGCTTCATGTAACCTGCTGTTTATTCCTTCTAGTCTATTATTTTTTCAGATATTGCATTCTTTATTTTCAGCTGGTCCTTTTTTATGCTTTCTATGTCTTTTTTCATGCTGTTGAGTATCCTTATAATATTTACTCTAAGCTTTCTATCTGATAAACTGCTTGCCTGCATTTCATCTAGTTGTTCTTGAGAATTCGCTTGTCCTTTCATTTGGGGTCTGTCTCTTTTTCTTCCCATTTTGGCTGCTTCTTTTTATTTGTTTCTATGTATTAGGTAGATCTGTAAGACTCTAATACATGCCAAAGTCAAAACCTGACTGTGATTAGCCCTGGGCAACCTATTTGGACCTATCAGTGATCAGTAGCATGTGGCTCCCTCTGCTGGGCCTGGGTGTGTCAGAAAAAGCCAGGCTGTGCACAAAGGCCAGCTTTTACCAACACCAGGCCTGGGAGTATGTCATCTGAAGCCCCAGAGCTCCCAGTGATCTGCCTCTGCCAGCAGGCTTTCTATAGCATTAAAGAGTGAAAATCTTCCAGCTGTACTCCTCAGCAGCAGGCCCTATGCATTACAGGGTGGAGCAGAGTAATACCTATGGGTAGGGCTATTGCTTCCTCTCAGGTTGATGTCACTTGGAGGGGATTACTCTGCCTGAGAGATGGCTCCTGTTGTATTGGGAATAATTTAGCACATGAGGCTAGGTGGCTGTTTCTTCAGCTCTCTTCCCAGAGCTACCAGCCTCAGACTCTCCTCAGGTATCTCTAGTCCACCCTGCCCTCCCTCTGCTGGAGCTCAACATAAGTGGCTGCAAACAGAATTTTGTGTGTTCACCCTTTTTAAAGACTGTCTGAGGTTTCAGCTGTCTCTCCCTGGCAAACAGTAACCCCACTGCTTTTCACAAATGTATGTTTCTCTCCTGGTTTTGGTACTACAGACTGGGGAGCCCATCTTGGGGTTTAGATGGCACCCTTCTCAAGGGGAATCCCCTGGCTGCTCAAACATCCCTACTGCACTTCAGCTGCCACATATGGGAGCCCATCCAGCCCTCTTGTGCCTCCTCCACACTCCCTACTGGTCATGTTGTGGTGATATGGCTTTTTCTCTCTGTCCTTGGTTATAAGGCTTCTCTCCAGATAGTATTCAGTTCACTATTCAGGATGATTATTCTATAAATTAGTAGTAATTCCAGTTTGGTCCTAGGAGGAGTTAGTGTAGAATTCACTATTCATTCCTCTGCCATCTTGGGTCTCTAATAAATCTTTGTTTTTAAAAAATCATCAGAGAAAGCTTTTGCCTGTGTTTTAGGACCCCTGGTTTTTATATTTGAGATTCTCATGATGGTCAAACAAGTACATAATTTTCAAGTTCTAAACCAATTTTAAATAAAATTACTTTAGATAAATGATTACAAAGCCATTTTAGTATTTAGAAGGCTACAAAATCATGGGGAAATCACAGGCAACTATGAAGAATTGAGTGGGAATTACAACAATATGAAAAAGGAAATAGAAACTATAAGCAAAACCAGAAAAAATGAACAATAAAATTTTGGAAATAAAAAAACACACTAGAAGGAAAAATAAGCAGGCTGGAAGAAGCAGAAAACTGAATTAGTGAACTGGAAGGCAAGGTAGAAAAAAAAAACACCCAGGTAGAGCAGCTGAATGAAAAGAAGACTAAAAAAATATGAAGACAGCTTAAGGGAACTCCAAGATAACATGAAACACAATATTTGAATCATATGGATACCAGAAAGAGAATAAAGGATCAATAAATGGAAACCCTCTTTGAAAAAATAGTGGCAGAAAACTTCCCAAACTTGGAGGGGGAAAACCATGCAAGTTCAGGAAGCATAGAGAGTCCCAATTAAGATGAACCCAAAGAGGCCAACTCCAAGATACATCATAATTAAAATACCAAGTATTAAAAAGAAATAGAGAATCTTAAAAGCAGCAAGGGAGAAACAAGATATAACATACAAAGGGATTTCAATAAGGCTGGCAGCTGATTTCTCAACAGAAACACTCTAATGTAGGAAACAATAGAAAGAGATACAGCAATTAATGAAAAACAAAGGCCTGCAACCAAGATTACTCTATCCCACGAGACTCTTAATTAAAATGGAAGGTGAAATAAGGAGTTTCCTGAACAAAAGAAGGCTGAAAGAATACACCCCTACAAGACTTACTAAAGGAACTACTATAAGAAGAAAAAGAAAAGGAGTGAGAGAGGAACACAGATACAAAGGGTGAAAAATGAACAAATACCTATCAATAATATCAATGTTAAATATTAATGGATTAAATGTTCCAATCAAAAGATCTAGAGTAGCTGGATGGGTAGGAAAACATGATCCATACATATGTTGCCTACAAGAGACCCACCTCAGAACAAAAGACCGATACAGACTGAAAGCAAAGAGTTGGAAAAAAATATTTCAAACAAATACAGAAAAGAAAATCTGGGGTAGCAAAACTCATATCAGACAAAATATATTTTAAAACAAGGGCCATAAAAAGAGACCCAGAAGGACACTTCATAATACTAAAAGGTAGAATCCATCAAGAAGATATAAACATTATAAACATATATGCACCCAACATAGGAGCACCCAAATATATAAGGAAAATCTAGGAGGACTTCAAAAAAGATATAGAGAGCAACACTATTATAGTAGGAGATTTTAACATCTCACTATCGAAAATGGACAGATCTTCCAAACAGAATATCAACAAAGTTATTGTGCCATTGAACAATGTTCTAGATCAAACGGACTTATCTGATATATATAGAGAGCCTTTCACCCCAAAGAAGCTAAATACAAATTCTTTTCAAATGTACATGGAACATTTTCAAAGATAGACCACATGATAGGACACAAAACAAACCTCAACAAATTCAAGAAAATTGAAATCATATCAAGCATTTTCTCTGACCACAAAGGACTGAAATTAGAAATCAATCTCAAGAAAAAAACTCAAAAACACCCAAACTCATGAAGATTGAATAAACAATGAATGGGTCAAGAATGAGATCACAAAAGAAATCAAAAAGTTTCTGGAAACAAATGGAAATGAACTCACAACAAAGAAAAATTTATGGGACAAAGCAAAGGCAGTTCTGAGATGGAAGTTCATAGTAATACAGGCCTACCTAAAAAAAAAATAGAAACATTTCAAATAAACAACCTAACCCTACATCTATAAGAACTTGAGGAACAACAACAAAGACAGAGCAAGTAGAAGGAAGGAAACAACTAAGATAGGAGCAGAATTAAATGACACAGAGACTAAAAGCACAATTCAAAAGATCAATAAATCCAGGAGCTGGTTTTTTGAACGGATAAACAAAGTCGATAAGCCTTTAAGCAGATGCATCAGGAAAAAAAGAGAGAGGACTCAAATAAACACAATCAGAAATAAAAGAGGAGGGATTACAATTGATACCACAGAAATACAAAAGATTATAAGAAATTACTAGGAAAAAGTATATGCCAAGAAATTTGAAAACCTGGGTGAAATGGACAAATTTCTAGAAAAATATAGTCTTCCAAAACTCAATGAAGAAGAAGCAGAAAGCCTGAAAATACCAATAACAGCTGATGAAATTTAAGCATTAATAAAAAATCTCCCAACACACAAAAGCCCTGGACCAGATGGTTTCACAGGAGAATTCTACAAAGCATTTAAGGAAGAACTAACCCCTATCCTTCACAGATTATTACTAAAAATTCAAGAAGATGAAAGATTCCTAAACTCTTTTTATGAAGCCAGCATCATCCTAATTCCAAAACCAGATAAAGACATAACAAAGAAAGAAAAGTTCAGGCCAATGTCACTGATGAACATAGACACCAAAATCCTCAACAAAGTATTGGCAAACTGCATCCGACAGTACATTAAAAAGGTCATACACCACAATCAAGTGGGATTCATCCCAGGGATGCAAAGATGGTACAATAGTTGCAAATTAATAAGTGTAATACATCACATAAACAAAAGCAAAGACAAAAATTACATGATCATATCAACAGATGCAGAAAAAGCATTTAATAAGGTACGGTACGCATTTATGATAAAAAAAACACTCAGCAAAGTGGGAGTAGAGGGAGCATTCCTCAACCTAATAAAGGTCATATACTAGAGACCTACAGCCAACATCATACTCAATGAACAAAATTTAGATTGTTCCCACTTATCAGGAATAAGACTAGGTTGTCTACTTTCAGAACTTCTATTCAACATAGTATTGAAAGTCCTAGCAACAACAATCAGACAAGAAAATGAAATAAAAGGCATCCAAATTGAAGAGGAGAAAATGAAACTGTCACTGTTTGCAGATGACATGATAATGTACACAGAAAATCCTATAGACGCTACCAAAAAAAACTGCTTAACCTGATAAATGAATCTGGCAAAACAGCAGGACACAAAGTCAATATTCAAAAATCAGAATTTTGTGTGTCAACAATGAAATATCAGAAACAGAATTCAGGCAAAAATCTCTTTTGATATAGCAATAAGAAAAATAAAGTATCTAGGAATAAACCTAACCAAGGAGGTAAAAGATCTGTACTCAGAAAACTGTACAACACTGAAGAAATTAAGGAAGACAAAACAAATGGAAGCATATACTGTGTTCATGGATTGGAAGGCTTAACACCATCAAAATGTCTAGGGAAAATAAATATACAGTAGCTATTTTTGTATATGCTAGATGGTATCAACAGGAGAATAGGGATGAGTGAAGAATCAGTGAAACCAAGGCAATAAAAATATTCTAATATAAATAGAAAAGTATTCTAATATAATATAGTTAGTAAGAAACTAACAACTAATAATAAAATAGAAAAATTATATACTATTATATAACATGTACTATAATAAATTATCCCTGTATTCCCATTAAATATTATGATAGTCCTTGACAATATACTAATAAACTAAAAAGAAATTAACAAAATAGAGGTTGGAAAAGGGAACATAAAACAATCTCTATTTATAGGCAATTTATGATTGCTTCTGTAACTGATAGGTGAATTTAGCAAGAATAAAGGATACAACATAAATAGTACAAAATTCAGTTGATTTCCTAAATAGTAATACCAATGACTTGGAAATCAACATTTTAAAAAATCATTTACAAGAGCACACACACACAATAAAGCACTTAGTTATAAATCTAATACAACATGGCCTAAATCTATCTGCTGAAGACTCCTAAGTATAGACAAAAGAAATCAAAAAGACCTAAAAAGTTGAGAAATATATTAAGTACATAATTGAAAGCAGTATAATATCAGCATGCCTCAAATTGACCTATAGATCAACATAATCAAAATCAAAAGCCCTGTAGAGTAATTTTGAAGATATAAGAAAGGATATCTTATACTTTATATGACAAGTAATAAAAAGTTGATGAACACACATTATCAATATCAAAACTTCCTATAAAGCTACAATAAAAGAGACAGTGCAGTGCTGTCAAAAGAATAAACATATAGAGCAACAGAACAGGATGGTGAGTTCAGAAATGGATTCGACATATACGACTGATTGATTTTTGACAAGGGTGAAATGGTAGCTTAAGGTGAAAGCATAGTCTTTCTAACAAATGTTACTGGAAGAAGTAGACACCCATGTACAAACAATTTATTTGCATTTCACAGTTCATACAGATTTAGCTCAAAATAGAACAGATATACACGAGTCCCTTCTTATTTGCAACAAATGTGTTCCAAGACTCCCAGTTGATTCCTGTAATTGTGAGTAATACTAAACCCTACAATGTCTTTTCCTATACATATATACTTATGATAAAGTTTAATTTATGCATTAGGCATATAAGAAACTAACAACAACAATAAAATAGAACAATTATAACAATATACTATAATAAAAGTTATGTGAGTGTAGTCTCTGTCTATCAAAATATCTTATTGTACTATATTTAGTTTTACACTTAAATGAAGCATTGCACAGCTTCTTCTTGGCATGTCGGAATTGCCAGCACCACTACTCTTGCACTTCCAGGTCATTATTAGGTAAAATAAGAGTTGCCTGATTGACTACAGCACTGCAAGATGATTTGATAGCCAACCTGGTAACTGAGAGAGCCATTATTAAGTGACTAGTGGCCAACTGTAGGGCAGGCTGGGGAGAAGGTGGAGAAGCATATAAAGCTGGACAAAGGGATGATTCATGCACCCAGTGGTACAAACTGGGATGGTAGGAGATGTCAGCATGCTACTCAGAAGTGCGTGCAATTTAAAACTTATGAATTTTTATTTCTGGAATTTTTCATTTAATATTTTCAGACTTCAGCTGACTGAAGGTACTGGAAGCTGCAGAAAGTGAAACCGCAGATAAGGAGTGACTGCTGTGAATGTAAAACCTAAAACTTCTAGGACTAAATAGAGGAGAACGTGATTATGGCTTTGTTTTAGGCAGACTAGTCTAAGGTCTGACACTAAGGTGTGATCTAGCTAAAATACTGATAAATAAAGTTTCATCAAAATAAATGAGCAAATGAATGCATAAAAATAACAACAGTAGCAAACTACCAAGTTAAACATAAGCAAACTCTGTGACCAGTACCTTGAATACAGGTATCTGCTCAAGGGAAATGATAACCTGCTTGTGAATATTTATGTAGTTTTTAAAAAGTTTTGTATTTATTTTTATGAATTTATTCACTTATTTATTTTAATTATATTTTATAGATTATGCTATTACAGTTGTCCCATTTTTTTCTCCTTTTCCTCTCTCCTGCCAGCACTGTTCACTCCCTCAGGCAATCCCCACACCATTGTTTATGTACCTGGGTGATGTGTGTAAGTTCTTTGGCTACTCCATTTCCTACCCTTGTGAAAAATGAACCATCACGCATCTGCGTAATGAAACACTACTAAACAATAAGGAGAAGTGAACTTCTGGCACATGCAACAACATGGATAAACCACAAAATACAGCAAGTAAAATATACTGGACTAAAAAGACTACAAATTATGATTCCATTTTTATGCCATTCTGGATTAGGCATTATTATAAAAATGAAGACAGTTCTATGGCTTTTAAGAATTAAGAATATGGGGAGTGGAACCCCACAGGTAAATATTTTGGGTCAATGGAATAGCTTTGAACCTTTATTGTGGTGGTTGTTAAATGACTCTGCATTTATTGAAACTCACAACTCCATGAAAATATGCGTAAATTTTACAGTAAGTAAATGTTTAAAATTGCATTTTTAACTGTAGTTTCTGCTCTTTCTAGTTTTCTAGCTATATCCTTTTTCATTTATTCACTGAAAAAGCAAAAATTCATGGTTACAATTTTCCAAATACAAAAACAAAGATAAACATTTAAAAACAAAAGAAAGATCTTCGGTTTTCATGAAGCTTACTTTGCAGTTGGAGAAACACACAATGAACATGGTTATTAAATTATAGGATGTTATTTAATTATAAAATTTAAGAGGAAAATAAAGCAGAGGACACAATTAACAAGTGTTAGAATGATTATATTATTACATCTAACTGTCAGGGAAGGTTTCACTGGCCAGAAAAGCCTCATCAACCAGGCAATATTTTAATTAATACTGAACCATACTTTTATAGACAACTAAGAAATGGTGAGAAAATAAATTATGTTTATATGTATCACCCATGGTAACAATGTAGAAAAATATGAGCATGGGTAATGAATATTTCCCCAACTTTTATCCTTAGGCTTTTCATTATATTTTTAGGAATCAGCCTAAAAGTACCTTTAATATTCAAAGCCACACTTGGTGCTAAATTGCTATGAAAATCATCAGATGGTCACATATCTTGTTATTAGGATGCAGTGGTGTAGAAAGAAACAAGGTGTTTCAATAAAATATATGGACAGTTTGATTGCTGATTTGACATTTACAAGTATGAGAAATACTGTAATATTTTTATATCATTGCGTGGTAATTCTGGCAGTTAGCACCAGTGATATTAGACAGTCACACTAAATATATGTGGGTGAGACAAAGCATAAATTCAAAATGGCAGAATCAGGTCTCATCTGGAACTGCAGAAGTCTTATTTAAAGTGTTACTAAAAAATGGAAGGCATTATCAAGGCAAATGGTAGAAACATGAGTCTCAACTGAAACAATATAACAACACATATGAAATAATCCTTATTTTTTAAATAAGTACAATTTGATGGTGATCATTTCACGTAGTTATTTACACGAGATACTTAATAATTTCCATTACAAGTAAAGTGGGTTATTAAATGTTCATGTATCATATTTAAATGTTAAAAATGCTCTTGTTTTTTTTGAGTTGCAAAACATAAAAGTCATTTGGCTTGTGTATTGTAGCATTACAGCAAATTTGGACAGGATAGATCTCTTTATAAAGTATTTGTATCTCCTTTTATCCTCAATCTTATAAAATACTTCCACTAAGAATATATTCTATAAATTTATGCCTTAATATTAAAGTGTGAAAATATAGTTCATTACCCCTTAAAAAAACACAGGCTTCTCTTTACAGAAAAGTAACATTGTACAGAGGCTTGTGTTGTAATAGCAGTTTAGTAATTATCACTTTTCAGTTTAACTGCCTTAAAAATGCTTCTTGCTTTTCCATTTCTATTCTGCTCTAAAGTTTGCCTTGTTTTAATATTTTGTGTTTTTCTGTGGAGATACATTCATTTTTTTTTAAATTTGTGCCTGCACATGCTTAAATGAAAGATCATAAACTTTTTGCCCTTCTATACTGCTATTTCCTTTTACAATTGTTACTGACAATTCTAGGATATTTTTTCCTTTTCCCCTATCTCTTTACTAATATAAAATCTAAATGAAAAGGTCTGAGGGCTAGCCTTGAATATTGTAATTTCTCCACTCAAATATTGAATCATTGTCCACCACTCCCTACAATAATACCGAGACTTCCTCCAGAGTCAACAAATCTAGGAGCCCAGAACCCAGTACCACTGATTTTTAAAGGGCACACTGCAGACGCTGAGGCACCACAAAGTGGGCATTAAGGTTGAGGATGCCCTCTTTGCAGATTACAGATTTGTAAATTCTATTACAAGTTCTAAATTTATTCTCATAAATTTAGAGAATTTTCTACTCTCACCCAAGGAGTAGGTGTTGTGGATGTTGTCATTTTCCTTATATTACATTTCAGGATGCCAGACTTCAATAGTGGGCCAGAAATCACCTAGTAAGGAGGTTTGTCTTAGAACTGCAACCTAGGTTTTTAGTCCCCCACATCCCAACCTTATGCCTTTTTGCACAACACTGCACTGCACCCTTTCTTCATTTAAAATAGAATACACTGAAAGAGATTTTACCAGACTCCACCATCAAACAATTTTTGCTTTGTTGTTCATAGCAAGAACTGTATACTTGGCTTTATTATTGCATTTACTACATACAAATTTACCAAAGTTTATACTATGGTATATACTTTGGTATACCTTTACCAAAATTGCATATTTTACAAATAAGATAGGTGAAATAATTAGAATGCTGTTATGATGTCGTTGTTGTTATTGTTGTTAAAATAAAAAACAAATCAGCCCTGGCTGGTGTGGCTCAGTGGATTGAGCACCAGCCTGCAAACTAAATGGTTGCCAGTTTGATTCCTAGTCAGGGCACTTGACTGGGTTGCAGGCCAGGTCCCCAGTGGGGGTGTGTGAGAGGCAACCACACATTGACATTTCTCTCCCTCTCTTTCTTCCCTGCTTCCACTTGGTCTAAAAATAAATAAATAAATCATTTAAAAAAGCAAATCAGATCAACTAATGTTAATTTATTGTTCTATTATCATGAAGTAAACTCTGACCACAATACTTGTTAAGTTTCAATCTATATATTCCATATACATATATATTCTGTATATATAATTCCATATTTAAGTTTAAATATGTACTTAATATATATTCATACACACACACACACGCACATTCCTTACTTAGGGAAACAAATATTGTGTTGTAAACTAACTGAGTCACACATTGGCTTGAATATAAAGTTATCTGAAAGGGCACAGAAAATCATCCAGATTTCAACTTTACAAATTTGCTTCATCATTCTTGACCATTCTACCCTCACTTCTCTCAGCATATATAGCTTCATTTGTTCTCCTACACATTTAAATCATAACATATACTTGTTTGAAATGATCTCTCTGTGTTAATATAATATGTTGTCAAATATTAAATTATTTCAGAACAGAAGCTATATTTTATCAGACCTTTTATATACCTCAAATACATGGTAATTGATTTAAAATAAACATAGTAGCATATATATACACCAATATGCACAAATTTAATTTGCCTTAATTCAATAAGTATTTATTGAGCACAATTTCTCTTATTTACAGATACATATCTAAGAGTTTCCTACATTCATTTTTCAGGAGTATTGCCATAACTTTAACCAATTAATAAAAAAAGTTAGGGCAACAAATCTCTCTATATTTAAATCAGGGTAGACTCATTTATTTGTGTATGTATGGTAAAATAATTAGTTAGATTTTTACATTTCATTACTGTAAATTCCAATTTTAAAAGCTACTTCTCTATATAAAGCTTACATTATGAGTAAATACATACCAGTTAAATTTCTCCTACATACGTTTCACATCTCTTTAATGCTGTTGGCTTTATTAGAATGTGCACTCACTTTTCATTGTGGTCATTTTCCTGTTGCTAATTAATAAAGGTGTTCATATTAATTATATGTTTTTTCATTGATGGAACTAATTTACACACACACAAATGTAAGCTTGATTATTCTGCACCAGTCATTGCTCTTAACAACAATAATAAAACTTGAATGCCTTTAATAAAAATTTATTTGGTATCTCAAAGTGCTATGTATAATAAAAACACTTTTTACTATGCTAACAGAATCATAGAATAATTAAGTAGTTAGAGGACTGAATTTTGTATGGAGATCTCAACTTAAGTCCCATTTTAATTATTAATTACCAATACTATTAAGTAAGTTATAATCTGACTGAGTTCCTTTATCTTTAAAATAAATATTTTGAGTGGTGAAAAGGCATATTACTTAAAATTATTTTGGAGATAACTGCCTAATTATATGTGACAAAACATGCCTGGATACCAAACTTACTCCTAAAGCTAAAATAAATTCCATATGCTTAAAGTTTTAAATATACATAAAAACAGAAAATAATTTTTAAAAAGGTGATTTTATTTTAGTTGATTATTTTATGATTGGTAAAATCCTTTGTAATCATAAAAGTTCTCAAAAGCTAGTTAGAGAAAATTTAGTTGTTAAATTTTAGAGATATGTGTTAACGAAACATAAACAATTTTAGAAACTAAACAATAAATTGGATAAAATATATAGAAAATAATACAAGATTAATGGTTAATGTCCTTAATATGCAAAAGCTGTTAAAGTTTTTTTAAAAGTTTTAAAACTCAATAAAAATGAGCTCAAGATTAGTAAAAGTTTAGAGAGAAAAAGACAGGAAGGGGTTTTTAAAATATATTTTAAAAGATGCTTTTCTCACTCCTGAATATGAGCCATTTGGCAAAAATCTTGACCACTGAAATCATCTGGAAATTGTAGATAAAATGATTATAGAATTATAACTTTATTCATAAGAAAGAAGAGAAGGGGAAAAGGAAGAACAGGAAAAAGGGAAGGGAACTAAAAAAAAGTGTGCACTGCTAAGAAAGTTAAGCCGACGCTGCCATCACCCAAGGAATCATATATTCATCTCAGTAAAAGCAGTATCAGTGTTCTTAAAGTCACAGGGATAGGTGAAGGAATAGTCCATAAATCTGTAAATGGTCAAGAAACTGAAGTGTGGCCAACCATTGAAGAGCTTTCAAACAAGTGAATGACTGGATTAGAAAGAAAATACACCCCCAGAAGGGAGAGACTAAGGAATCTTATATTGTTTTGTTGGGAATTTGAAGATCTGCACTGTCAATGCTACTCTCGGATAGATGGTAAATTTTCATAATAATTTGCACTGCTTGGAAATTCTCGAGCTAAGAAATCAATGTAAATGGTTGATTTGCTGGAAAAATGTAATTTTTGACTATTTACACTAAAAACAATAATCTCAATAGTCACATGCCATTGAGAAAATCAAATTAGTAAAAATTTTCACCTTTATTTATTCACCTTCCACATCATGCATTTCAAAAAGATCTAGGTCCAGCCATTTTATAAGTATCTTAAAGTCTTTTAAAAACAGCTATTAAAACTAGCATTAGGAGAAAAATTAATGTTAGGAGAAAAAAGAAATATGCCCAAATAATTATAACTTTGACATCAAAACTAGATAAATACATAGAAAAATTACAGGTGACTTTTACTTAAAATATAGGTGTGCAAGTTTAAAAATTAACTTTTTAAAATAAAATGTTAGCAAATAATCACTGTCAAAATAATTTGATGAATATAATAAAATTTTAAAGATTATAAAGATTTTTAAATCTTTAAGAGAAACAGAGAATTTTCTCAACAGATGAAGGAAAACTATTTCATAATATTCAACATTCCTTTCTTATTCAAATATATTATTAAAATTCCTGGGGTAGGCTGAAAAAGTGACCCAAAGATATCTAAGTACTAACCTCTGAAACCAGTGACTATTTCTTTATGTGGCAAAAGGGATCTTCATATGGAGTCAGGAGCTTGGATTATCCAGGTGGGCCCTACATGTAATCAGAGAGTCTTTGTGAGAGAGAGGCAGAGAGATGCTTTACCACAGAAGAGAAGGTGGCATGATGATGGAAGTAGAGATTGAAGTCATGGGCTCTGAAGATGAAGGGGCCACCAGCCAAAGAATACAAGCAATGACAGAAGCTGAAAAGGCAAGGAAAGGGACTTTTCCCTCAGAATCTCCAGAAAGTAACCAGCATGCCATTCCCTTGACTTGAGTGCAATGAAACTGATTTGGAACCTCTGACATGCAGAGCTGTGAGGCAGTAAGTTCATATTCTTTTAAACCTCTAAAGTTACATTAAAGTGGTACTGCAGCAATATGCAATTGACAACATAATAGGTGGTGCTTTGTGTTTAATGTCATGAGCATTTCAAATCATGTAAGAAAAAACAGACCTGTAAGTAAATATTCTAAGACAATTAGCTATCTATACAGGATAGATGAAGTTAGTTAGACTTTTAAAATGTGTTTTTTAAATTTCATTTTTTCAAGAAGCTTTTTTTTTATTCTTGTTTATTCTATTACAGTCGTCCCAGTATTTCTCCCTTTGCCCTCCTCTGCCCAGCCCACACCTCACTCCCATAGCCCACTCCCATAGTTAATGCCCACATCATTGCCCATGCCCATGTTCTCTGGATAATCTTTTCCTCTTCTATCCACCATTCCCCTCATCCCCCGCTTTTCCTCTGGCAGCTGTCAGTCTATTCCCTGTTTCCGTGTGTCTGGTTCTGTTTTGCTTGTTAGTTTATTTTGTTCATTAGATTCCTCTTATAAGTGAGATCATATGGTATTTGCATTTCATGGACTGGTTTATTTCACTTAGCATGATAATCTCCAATTCCATCCATGCTGTTGCAAAGAATAGGAATTCCTTCTTCTTTCTGTTATATAGTATTCCATTGTGTAAGTGTACTATAGGTTTTTAACACACTCATCTACTGATGGGCACCTGGGCTGTTTCCTACACTTGGCTAATGTATATGGCACTGCTGTGAACATAGCAGCGCATAATCATTTTGAATTGGTGTTTTGGGATTCTTAGGGTATATTCCCAGCAATAGAATCACTGGATGAAGAAGCAGTTCCTTTTTTAATTTTTTGAGGAAATTCCATATTGATTTTCACAGTAGTTGTACCAGTCTGCATTCCCACCAACAGTGCACTAGGGTTCCCTTTTCTCCACAAGCTTATCAGCACTTGTTTGTTGATTTGTTAATGAGCCATTCTGACTGGTGTGAGGTGGTATCTCACTGTGGTTTTAATTTGCATCTCTCTGATGGCTAGGGATGCTGAAGCTGAGCATCCTTTCATATGTCTCTGGGCCCTTTGTATGACCTTGGAGAAGGGACTGTTCAGGTCATTTGCCCTTTTTTTTTCATTTGATTGTTTGTCTTTCTGGTTGAGTTGTATGAGTTCTTTATATATTTTGGAGATGAAACACTTGTCTGATGTATAACTAGCAAACATGTTTTCCCATATACTTGGTTCCCTTTTAGCCATGCAGAAACTTTTTAATTTGATGTAGTCTCATTTGATTATTTTTTTCTTTATTTCCCTTGCCCAAGATATATAATGGCAAAAATATTACTACATGGGGTATCTGTATTTTTACTGCCTTTGTGATGAAGTTATATTTTCTACTTCAACTGTTTGCAAAAAAATATGAAAGATTTTTTTATCAAAAGTAAATGTGTACTAAAATATATAAAACTTTTAGATGAATGCAAAAAGATTGATTTAAAAAATAAAACTAAAGAAAAAAATAATTTTATACCAAAAGTGATATCACCAATAAATTTTATATTTATTTATAATGTGTTAGTATCCTGAATATATATGTATATTTACTACATGTGATACATGTATGACTAATAAGAAAAAGGAAACCATTGGTAGGGGAGAGATATAAACAGGCCCCTAAACAGAGGAGGGTATCCAAATGGCCAATACAAATTTCAAAGATTCTCAATCTTACTGTTAATCAGGCAAATGTGTAATATAGTAATAATGATGATGTACAATATCACTCTCATCAGTTTGGTCCAGTTTGAAAAAGAAAAGTTAGTGAAGGTGTAGAGAAACAGGAATTCTGGAGTTGTTTAAATTGATATAGTTATCCTGAAGAATTTAGTAATACTAGTATAATTGTAAACATACATATACACACACTCATACAACCCATGGCTTGGAAATTTCTTATTTATGGTAATTGCATACATAAGTGAAAAAGTGAGTAACAACCTAAATGAAAATAACCTAACTGTCCCTTACTAAGGGAATAAATAAATCATTCTAATGAAAATGGATAATATAACAAAAATATATATGAATAAATTAGATTAAAATGTATTTACATGACTATGTCTCAAAAGCAAAATATTGAGTCAAAAGTCAATTTACAAAGAGTACATAGTATGATTCCATTTATATCATTTTTTGGAATATACACAATTAAATTTTATCTATATTTTTCTTTATGGTAAAGGAAAATGACATGAATGATAATACATATACTTACTGATTCATTCATTATTTATTTGACAATTATTTTTGAGATGCTACAATGTGCCATTCTCATCTTATTTAGGAATTCAAAGTAAACCAAACATGAATTCTTCCTCTCATGGTGGTTTAAAAATGAAGACAACTGTACTTAAAGAACAATAAAAAATAATAAATAAATAAAAGTACTAAGATGTTAAAAAATAAAAAAAACTAGTAAAGAAAAAATATATAAAAAGCTAACTATAAAATATATAATACGGTAAACAGAAAATGTCAGACTAATATTTATCTGTGGTGGGAGAAAAGATAATATAGGGTAATAGTTAAGATTCACATAGAAAGTCTATTTCTTAAGTGAAATAAAATAAAATAAAGACCTGAAACAATAGCTAAATAGTAAAATGGTGGTAATCTCATCAGTATCTGCATGTTCATATATAATTTCCTCTAGATTTAAAATGCTTCATAATTTTTAAGCATAAAATGAAAAGGCATAGTCAACTCCTCATAATTCTGTAAGTATTTTGGGTATCTAGTGTTGATGAGAACTTGGAAGAGGAATAAACTGCTATGTTCTTTGTGGTTATCACTCAGTAGAAGCTAAGAAAGAGTATGCACTTTTGAGTAAGCATTCCTTCTTCTAGTAATCTACATTAGAAGGATAATTCAAGAACTAATCAACTTCTGTAGATAAAGATGTTTATTTTTGAATTATTCATAATAGCCAAAGCTGGAAGTAACCTAAAGTAAAAAGTGATTATTAAAATAAATTATGACTCAGCAATACACTAGCATATTATGTAGTTGTAGAATGAGATAGATCTCTACAAACCAGCATAGAAGTGTGTCTGTGATATAGTGTGAGTGAAAAGAAGTTTAGTACCAGAACTACATTAATGGTGTGAAGCAATATTTGGTTTAAATAAATCTATCTATTTATATATTCATAGAAAATGTCTAGAAGGATAGACACAAAACTATTCATAGTGGCTACTTCTGGGACATGGAATTGAAATGGGTTTTAATGTGAGTTTGTTTAATTCTACCTTAAACACCTTTACAGGGTTGCATTTTAACCACCAATATTATTTAAAGAATAATGAAATTATAATAAATGGTTATTAAATCAATTACTTTTATACATGGAAAATTGATCATCATCCTTTGAGTCTCAGCACTTTTTATTCCTTATCATAGCCACTTATCAAAAACTTCCCTTCTATTTAAATAAAAATACCTGCTTACTCCACACCTACCCACATAGCTGAGCATGGCTAGAGAAATAGGCAACCATGGTGACTAGTCTCACTTCTAGTTCATAATCATTAACATCAAGTGTGCTCATTAGTGTTGCCAAAAAATCAAATGCATTTTCCTAAGACCAGTTAATATGTCATGTTCCCATAAAGCTATTTTCTCTTTTCTCTTCACGCCTTTATCTCCCCAGTCCTCATTCCAAGATGATAACCTCATTTACTGTTTGATGGAGAAAACAGGAGCAATCAGGAAGGAATTTCCACCAGCTCAACACTCTATCTGTCCCCATGTTCCTTCCTTCCTGTTACCGTGGCTGACTTATGTTCAAAGATAAATCTTCTCATATGCATCATATTATATTCTCTCTCATCCATACAGGGATTCAGCATTTCTAATGGTAATTCTTTAAAAAAAAATTAATTAAATCAAAATACAAACTTGATAGCTCTCTCTTTGAAAATACCTTGTTTCCCTACTCTTTTACAACAAACATTTCGATGTTTAATTCCCATATTTCTATGGGGTGCATAGGTTCCTTCCTTCCTCCATTTTCTCTTGAATTCACTGCTTTCAGCCTGTTATCCCTATCACTTTACTCAATATTGCCCTTATCAAAGTCAATGATAAAGATGAATTCTCAGTTCTCATATGACTTAGGCTATCTTCTTCTTTTTTTAAATCTGTCAACATCCAAAAGTCTCTTTTAATAAGAAGGAGCTGGGGTAAGATGTTTCCTTTTTTATCTTTGACCTAGAAATAAATCTTTTTCATTATATAGCTCATGTTTTTGATATAGAAACTGACATTTCTTTAATATATATATTTTTTACTTTTATTTTTTATTCTTGTTTAAGTACAGTTGTCTTCCTTTTCTACCCACCACACCCCCCCAAACCGAGCCATCCCCACCTCCCTCCCCTGCTTGGACCCCCCTTGGTTTTGTCCATGTGTCTTTTATAGTTGTTCCTGTATACCCTTCGCCCTCCCCCCCCCCATTATCCTGTCCCACCTCCCCTCTGGTTATTGTCAGATTATTCTTAATTTCAATGTCTCTCATTATATTTTTGTTTTGTTGATTAGGTTCCACTTAAAGGTGAGATTATATGGTGTTTGTCTTTCACCACCTGGCTTATTTCACTTAGCATAATGTTCTCCAGTTCCATCCATACTGTCATGAAGGGTAGAAGTTCCTTCTTTCTTTCTGATGCATAGTATTTCATTGTGTAAATGTACCATAGTTTTTTGATCCATTCATTTACTGAAGGGCATTTAGGATGCTTCCAGCACTTGCCTATTGTAAATTGTGTTGCTATGAACATTGGGATGCATAGGTTCTTTTGGATTGCTGTTTCAGGTTTCTTAGAGTATAATCCCAGCAGTGGAATTGCTGGGTCAAAAAGCAGTTCCATTTTTAGTTTTCTGAGGAAATTCCATACTGTTTTCCACAGTGGCTGTACCAGTCTGCATTCCCACCAACAGTGCTCTAGGTTTCCTTTTCTCCACATCCTCTCCAACACTTGTTGTTTGTTGACTTGTTTATGATGGCCATTCTCACTAATGTGAGCTGGTATCTCATTGCAGTTTAATTTACATCTCTCTGATGGCTAGTGATGCTGAGCATCGTTTTATGTGTCTCTGAGGCCTCTGTATGTCCTCCTTGGAGAAGTGTCTGTTCAAGTCCTTTGCCCATTTTTTAATTGGGTTTTTGTCTTTCTAGAGTGGAGTCATGTGAGTTGTTTATATGTTTTTGTAGCTCAAATCCTTGTCTGAGGTATCATTGGCAAGGGAATTGACATTTTTATCATTTCCTTATATTTTACATTGAATAATATCATGTGTTATTTTCAGGTGTACAACATAGTGGTGAAACAATCATATACTTTACTAAGTATTTCCCCTGATATTTCCAGTACCCACCTGGCACCACAGAGTTATTGCAATATTATTTACTATATTTTCTATGTTAGTTTTTGCAGCTGTGGCTGACCAGCTGGCCTCTGGCATACTGGAACTTCCAGCCCAGGGAGTGTACACAGAATTTGTAGTGGCTGTGAGGGGTTTCCTGGGCCTTAACAAACGCTTGTTCACCTCTTGGCCTTTGTAGGATCAGAGAGTCAGACCAAGCCACAGACTTGAGGGAGTCCAGTGCTAGCTGGCTGAAGGAGAGTATCTTTTCCTCAGCCTTGAGGATGTAGCTTCAGACAGGTTGCTCACACTGAAGTGCACACACCTTCAGTTTGGGCACCTCCTGGACAGGCATATCACCAGTTATAGTCCCTACAACCACTCAGGTTTTGCCCTCATGGCTAGGAAGCTTCATCTTCCTGATCACCTGAGGAAGGGACAGAGGTGGCCTGTTGGTGCAATTCATGAACAACCTTTTCCGCACCACTTGCTTAAAGGTAGAGTTGTTTCTTATGGCCAGAAACCTGTGCAACTCCACCAACCTATTGAGGAAGATGTCCTGGCACTTGGACTCCTTGCACCAAACCCTTCCATTTTTGTTGTGGCCAATGTCCACTCCCATGATGGTACCTCCTGTTCCCTCAGGTCTGGAAAGAGTGACTTGACCTATCTTGACATGCTCTTGACTTTACTTCCAGATCATTCTCCTAGTTTCCTCTTATTTTACTACCTATTTCTTCCCCATATCCTTCTTGCTAAACTTCTTAATTCTCTTTTCTTTTCAACTTGAAGGGCCTTAGGGATAAGTCCTTGTTCCTCTTTTGTTCTATCTTCACTCACTTCCTTGAAAATCTCATTCAGTTCCACTGACTTATCTCGTATTTCCATGCTGACAATTCCCAGAAGCATACCCCTAATTCAGACTTATCTTCTGAACTTCATACAAAACACTGCAGTTACCAGTGTGTTCCCATTTAGAAGGCTCATAGTTTCCTTACACTTGCCCTTCCACTATCGCCTTCTCCTGTCTTTGTTAAGCAAAAACCTGTTGCCACTTCTGCAGTCCATCAATCAGAAATTGCTATTGCCTCTATTTTCATATATGTTCAGAAACTCAACATTTCACACCATCTCTACCATAATCACCCTCTCCACACTACTTTTATTATCTGTTTGGATTGTTGCAATAGCTTCCAATTTATTTTTCTGTACCTGTTTTCTTCCCTACTGACTATTCACAACACAGTCCAGAGTGTTCTTTAAAAATAAGTTAGATCGTGTTATTTCTCTGCCCCAAACCCTCAGTGGTTCCCCATCTCACTTACAATAAAGCAAAGGTTCTTACAATGACCCAGAGTCCTACATAATCTGTTTCTTTTTTTTTACTTTTCTGACCTCATCGCCTACTATTCTCCTCATTCAGTTAATGCTCTGCTACTTATCAGACACACTAGACAAATTCCCTAATGTGTGCCTTTGTAGTTCCTTTTCCCTTTGTCTGGAATATTCTCCCACTACATAGACATATAAATGCTTGGCTTTTTTAATCTAGTCTAGCATTTTGTCAAATCTACCTTCCGACTGACAACTACTGTGGCAACCCGATTGAACACTGTAAACCTGCCCTCACCCTGGCACTTCCTAGTGTTCTTCTGTGCTTTGTTCTGCAAAGCGCCCACCACTGTAATAAATATTAGATTTTTTATTTTTATATTTCTTTATTGGTTATAATCTGTAAAAATAACCTTTTATAATATCAGGATTCTATTTCATTCTATTCTCAGCATCTGAATATACTTGGAAATAGGAGGTTTTACATAAATACTTTTTGAATGAATGGAGGAATGATCCATTTCTATCAGACCCAAGACAAATTTTTTTGAACTACATTAAAGGACAAACAAAATAGTTGATTTAGAAAAACAACCTAAAGAAAAATATAAACCCATTTGCTAAAAAATGCAATAAAATGATCTTGTTATTATAAATAGTTCTATTTATTAAAATCATTCATTTAAAATCAAAGAAATAATTTTCTCAATCAATGACAGACCGATTTTTTTATTGAGGTTAGATATTTTGCTGAGGATTTTCAGATACATTTCATATTTTGCTATCAGATACAAAGGGTTAACTGTATTTATTGAAAAAATATTGAGTATAAGTTAACCCATGTGGTTCAAGCAGGTGTTGTTCAAAGGTCAGCTGTTGTACCCCCTTAGGACAAAGACTTTACTGCTCTACTGAACACACTCAGTGATGGAGTAGTTTCACCTTTGAGCATAACTGAGTAGTAAAAGTTGGGGATTATCAAACAATGGAAGTGATTTGCTTACGCAACTCTTAAGTCATTTTTAAGGTAATTCAAAAAATATCAAAAAATGTTCTGAGCAATAATATTTTAACCATGTTTACTTTTTTCAGAGTGAATAAAAATAGTCAATTTGTATGTTCTTCAATAAAAAATCTTATGAGTTTAGAATCATACTTCTTACACACATGTACAACATCTATCTACATTCACAAGCACTTTTTAAAATCTAAGGCTGACTTTATAAGTCCTCAGGGACTTCAAATAGTTCCCTACTACCTTTTACATATCACAAAAACATTCTAATGTGACAACAGCAACATTTCAAATAGGATCATCTGTGAACTAAGTTACAGAGAATTCGCAGATTCTGTATCATATTTAAGAATCACCAAGGAGTATGTATAAAGAACCCATGGACAAAAACAGCTGTGGGAGAGACAGGATTGAATGTGGGAGGTGGGCATGGGTAGGGCAGAGGAAACTACTGGGGGGATAATGGGGACAACTGTAATTGAACAACAATAAAAAAAATAAAGCCAAACAAACAAAAGATTATTCTGTTTTCATTTTTGATAGCATTTAAAATGTTCAGTATATCTAGACTATCTGAATGACTGTCCTCTAACCAAGAAGTACCAAAGGAATTCATTATTTGAATTTGTTTTTGATATCACATTGACACCACATTGAACTATTTTAATTTGCAGATTAAAAAAAAAAGACTAATGGTGACTCAATATAGAAAAATCTATTTATCGAAAGAAAACAAAACACTAATTCAAAAAGATATATGCAACCTCATGTTCATTGCAGCATTATTTATGATAGCTAAGATATGGAAAGAATCTAAGTGTCCATCAATAAATAAGTAAAGAAACTGTGATATTATATGTACACAATGGAATATTTTATTCAGCCATAAAAGTAAATAAAATCTTGCCAGTCACAACAATGTGCATGGACCTTGAGGGTATTATGCTAAGTGAAATAGTGAAATATGTCAGACAGAGAAACACAAGTACTATCACGTGATCTCCTTTATATGTGGAAACCAGGAAAAAAAAAGAAAAAGAAAAAGTCTATTCTTGCCTTTAGGAACAAGTAATATTTCTATGTGGTATACTGCCAAAGGTTTTGTATAGTTTTAGTTAGTGTGTGACATGTTGAACTCAAAAGAATATGCTCAGACAAGCCAAGTTTTAATTCATGTTCCAAACATAAACTTTAAGCAAATATTATTCATCATATAAAATTTATGTTGATTACTAGCATTTGTGTTTTTATGAGAATACATCTGTGTGCATCTTAAAATATATATGAGCTATAAACTTGAGAAATGTATCACTTGACTCATGCTTGCACATATTAAACATTACAATGAATATAAAATTAAACAAATGTAAATGTTGTCCACAGTGGGAGACTCCTGAGAATATATTTTCTCGTAAAATGAACCTCCACATTACTCAAGAAACCGTGTCATGCACTGTACATAACCTGCCACGGGAGCCTCACTGCACAGTGAGGGAATCGTTAATACCCCGGGTCTGATGGACAGGCGCGTCGGCGATCTGCATGGAGATGGGCTGCAAGTATAGATAACATTCCAGATTTCGACGACTTAGTTTTTAAAAAAGCAAACTCATTAATAATTTTCTTCAAATTCCGTGTTGAAAGGATAACACCTGAGAAATATCAGCAAGTAAAATGTATTAGAAAAATTAATTTTGCCATTTCTATTTGCTTTTTAAATGTGGCTTCCAGACAAGAAATTCTGCAGTTCCCTGTGACTAAGCATCCTCAGTTCTGACGCTGACCGCCTGGAGTTAGGGCCAGTACCACAAGGACTGCCCCACACCCATTCAGTCACCAATAGCAAATTTCAGGTTGTCACCTGAGCTTCTGACCAACCCAGTAGAAATTGGGGGTTCCCATGACCCCTTCTCAGGTTTAAAAATCTGCTACAGTAGCTCTCACAGAACTCAGGAATGCTTCACTTACTATTTCTGATTTACTCCAAAGGATGTCTTAAGGGAAACAAATAAACAGCCAGATGAAGAGACATCTAGGACACAGTGTAGGGATGGGATAGGGATTCCCCACCCAATCTGGGTGATCACCTTCCTGATAATTCCCTATATTTATCAACTCAGAAGCTCTCCAAATCCCTTTGGTTACTGTTTTTATGGAGGCATCACTACCTAGGCAAGACCGATTTAATCATTAACTATTAGTTATTAAGTCAACCTCCAGACCCCCTCCCCACCGTGGAAGTCTGAAATTGGGGATAATAGTTCTAACCTTCTGATAACATTGGCTGATTCTCCTGGCAAAAAGCCCCTCCTACTTAGGGTCTTTCCGAAGTCACTTCATTAACATAAAGTCAGGTGTAGTAGAAAGGGCTTTGTCATGAATAACAAAAGGTGACCGTTTCACCTCCACTCCTCTGGAGCTGTTTCAGGAACTGGGGACAAAAACCAAATTTTGTAACAAAAGACAGCCTTATTGCTCTTAGGAAGTTTTAAAAAATTAGAGTTAAGGATCACTTAGAGAATTGCAAGGGTTTTAGGAACTCTGGCCAGGACCCTGGAAAAAGACCAAATTATATACAGGGTGCAGCACAAATAACGCCCTCTATTTATTACAAAATCCCAAGCACGTAATTCTCTAACAGAACAATATCACACTCAAGCACACCATATGACATTTTAGGTGAAATGTTCAAATTAAAACTCTAAATCATCACACCCATACTACCCTACCAACCATACTCGAGCAGGCGTTACTTCTACCAGACCCTGTATATTTCTTATATCATAGTATCACAGTAGAATAAGTTCTGAGCCATGTGATATTGAGTTCTGAAGAAAGGCTGATGAATTAACAAGTTTATTTTTTTCTAAAAGACTGAAGACCTGAAGAATATTTTATCTCAATTCCTTAGGACAATGCTTCTTAAAAATAGTAAAAAAAAAAAATAAGCAAAAAAAAAATCTTCTGAAATATAGTGCTCGAGCCCTGGCTGGTGTGGCTCACTGTATTCAGTGCTGGCGTGCTTGTGTTCAATTCCCCATTAGGGCACATGCCTGGGTTGCAGGCCAGGTACCTCATGGGGGAGGGGGCGTATGAGATGCAACCACACATATATGTTTCTTTCCCTCTTTTTCTCCCTCCCTTATTCTCTAAAAAGATAAAATCTTTTAAAAAAAACCCAAAGTACTTGAGTTAATGTTTGATAATGTAGTATTCACAATACCTATTATTTCATCAACATTCTAATTCATGTGTCATAAAGTTTGAGATTTACTATCCACACAAGGTAAAACAAGGGCAGAAATTTGATTTGAAGGGAATATTGAAGGCATCTTCATACAGCTATCTCTCTGGGTCAGTGCCCAGGAAGAAGCTTCTGAGAGCTGTCTGCCCTACCTCCCTGGGACTCAAAGTGTGAGAAGCAGGGAGGCCTCCCTCAGGGCAGACTTCAGGGCAGGCTTGTTTCTCAGCCTTATAAAGATATGAACAAACAGCAAGGAAGCCAGTGAGTAACTACTACTCTCTACTCCCTCTTCCAATTTATTCCGCACTTGTTCTTTCTTCTTCCTTACTTATTGCTTCTTATTCATCACTCTTCACTCTGCTTTTTTCTTTCCTCTTATCACCATTCCATCTTTCTTTTTCTTCTCTTCCTCTGTCCTTCACAATTCTCCTTTTTCTGTTTTTTTCCTTCTTAGTTTCTTTGCTTCTTCCTACCCAAACTTCCTCCTTTTCCCCAATTTTTATTCATTAATCTTTTTCCTTTTTTCATTTCTTCATTTTCCATTCCAGGACAATGCTGGCCACCTCCCACATGGAGGTGGTCTTCTTTTCCAGCCTGCTGTGTTTCAGCAAATAACATGCCCCTTGCATGTTCTCTATATTCACTTTTTTAAAAAATTGCATTATCTAAAACTCCCTTATTATCTAAAAAAATAAAATGAAATAAAATCTTTATTAATAAATAAATAAAGCTGACTGGCTTTAAATCATATCAGTCTACTCTGAGATACTACTTAAAAGGTAGGAAAACACTAAACTGTTATGAGCTACTTTATGATTTATTACTCAGCCCAGCTTAAGAGAAATGTAATGCCAGTGTCAGTGTGAAAACATTAATAGTAATATCTGCATTTTACAGAGAATTCAAGGACATTTGGGAGTTATGGCTCCTCTGCAGTGCTTATCTGTAACTCTAATATTAGTTTTACTTGACATCTCAATTTCTGATAATAAGGTGCATACTTGAAACACATTCTTTTTGATTAATATTCTTTCCTGGACCATAACCAATGTTGCAGAATGCGTAGCTACACATTTACTTAGTTTATCCAGAATATGACCTATAATAACAGAGCTATTATGATTATAGAAAGATAAAACAATGTAAGATATACACTGATATGAAATAAAACATTCCTCAAAAATCTGGTGGAAAATTGCCCTGGCTGATAATGGCTCAGCATTTTTAGAGCATTGTCCTGTAGCCAATGAATTGCAGATTCGATTCCTGGTCAGGGCATGTATGGTCCCTGGATCAGGTATGTTTGGAAGGCAACCAATTGATGTTCCTTTCTCACATTGATGGTTTTCTCTCTTTCTTCCTCTGTTTCTTAAAGTAATGATGAAAAATGTCCTTGGGTGAGGACAGAAAAAATCTTGGGGAAAATTAAAAGTTCAATTTTGCATTCTGTTGGTAAAACCAAAAATCTCCCTTTACTTGAGAAAAAGACCCCCAAAGGAATTTATTTAAAATAAATAAAATTTATTTTTGCTCAATTTCAGGTTTTAAATTTGGGTAATATAATATTGGCATATGTTTTGTTGTATTCTTGTATGTTTGTTTGATTAATTGTAGTTTTACAACTTCCTTATTTAAACTAATTTATATAGGTACCCCCAAAACTTTCATTTTGCCCCCAAAACAGGGCTTTGAAACAAGAACAAGGCAGAAAAGTAGTTGACAAAGTATTTTACTTGTTTCAGGGTCATTTCAGTTCAAGCTTTGGGCAGAGATTCAGGCCAGTTCTTATTTTATCCAAACCAGTGCATCCCTAATTGTGATGCTAGCAACCAGCTGTGTTGATTCACTTGCATCTAATACATGCTTTTATTGTGCTGTAGAAGAAAAGAACTTCATCTTATTTTGTGCTCAGACAAGGGTATTTTCCAGTAAAAACAACACAATCTGATTTTTGCCACATTCCAATGATACTTGAGAATGATTGCACACACATGAAAAAATCCATCTTTTAAGTTTGTCTATGACTAATTTAAAATAAACATTTTACCTTTTTGAGTATGAAAATTGAAGTATTCAGTTCAAGATTTATTATATAATAATTTATAAATAGAGTCAACAGCCTCTGTATTGTCATTAATTAATGAAAAATACTGAAAAATGACCCAAAGCACATTAGATATTGATGTGAAGTTGCCTGTCCTGTTGTTTTTATTCATGGACATTCAGGAAAAGTTAATGTGAATCTGGATACTGACAAAGCCCCTACATGTCATATTTATTCATATTTGTAAATACACACAAAATTTAGCACTAGTTCAGTATAAGTCAATTTGTTTCCACATTATCAGAAATGGAAGTCACTTTCAAATTCACTTCAGAAATAAATACAGCTGATTTTGAATCTTTTAGAAATAAGGCATAAAATAGAGTGAGTCTAATAACTGACAATACCCAAAATATTTGTAGTCAATATGTTATTTTAATTATTTTGAAAATATACATGTCCATCGATATTTTACCTGCTCAATGACATGCTCCATATAAATATCACACGCAATCCTAGTGCTAACCAAATTCTAATTAAATATAATAAAATTATATTGTATTTTTCAGGTATTTCAAGATTGAAAATAAAGTAAAATGTTTCTAAAATAAATGTAAATATCTTTATACATAGAGGATTTCCATGTTCTGAGCTATATGATCTGGAAAACCTATTGTTAGAATGAATAATTTGTAGTAACCCAAATTCTTCTACGTTGCATTTGTAACAAAAATCATTTTAATTATCTCAATATGTAGGACTGCATTGAACAAAATACTTCAGTATTCCTCTAAAATTATTTTGTTTGAATACATTTAAGAAACATCAGAGAGTTTACATTTAATTTCCATTTTATTTTTATAATGAATGCATGTCTGATTGCTAAGCAAATGATAGATATTGCAATGATACATAGTGCAGCATTTTGGTATCAAAATAACATTGTTTTTACATGATGTGGTTAGAACTCAAAGGGGAGATAACATTAAAATAATACAGAGTAAAACAATGTATCATGTTACTGAACAGTCCCGATTCACACCCCAATAAACTTATTAATTTCAAATGATAAACTTATTACATAAACCATTACTAAGAAAGTAGTTTTATCCATGCATATACATAATTCCAATTCTCTTTCTCTCCTTATTTGTGTTTAAGTGTGTGTCCTAGAATTTGTGGTCAGTAAAGGGCAATTCCAGTAGGTGGAGTAATAGTAAAGCAAATACTCTACGTGACTCTATAACTTTGTGCTTCTATTGTCATTTTGGCAGTAAGTGGCATAAATCAGATAAGGTTAATATAGGATAGAAGTAAAGAGCATAAGCACAGATAAATGCATTGTTTTACAGAGTAAATGCATTACAATAGAACAAAAGCATACTCTCTTTAGTCTTTAATTTTCTCTGTATTTTTCCTTCTCACTTTCAATAGTTTCCTAATAACTTGCATTTGACACAAAAGTCTAAGAGCCTAGTATATCATCAGCAGCACCAAACTGATGGAGCACCCCTGAGTAATGTGGTGGCAGAAGTCAGGGGGACAGACAGGAAAATTCAATGTTGGTATGCAGGTCTTTTGAGATTTCAGACAGAGAATTTTGTGAAAAGGTCATGGCCTTGCCACCCTACTCTTATTTAGCCTGGTCAGACATAACCTCCACTGTCCTGAGGAGAAGCATGGCAGATGCATCTTTGCCAAGAGGGGTGGTAAGGGACACAGAGAGAGACAAGAGAGAGAGGAGAGGAGAGGGGAGGGGAGGGGAGGGGAGGGGAGGGGAGGGGAGGGGAGGGGAGGGAGGGGAGGGGAGGGGAGGGGAGGGGAGGGGAGGGGAGGAGAGGGGAGGAGATAGTGATGGAAACTACGTACTCAAAGTATCTAATACTATTTTTCCTGAGAATCGTATTGAATTCTCATCAGCAAAAGTTTAGCTACCACGTATACATGTTTATATATCAAATATGTTTATGGAAACTGAAAGATAAATAGCACAAATTTATTCTATTAATATCCATATCCAGTAGTCCCCCATATCTGGGGAATTTTTTCCCCTACGATCCTCTGTGGATGCCTGAACTACAGATAGTACCACAGCCTGTACATATGTTGTTTTTTCCTATACATACATGCACGCTTATGAAAAAATTAACTTACAAATTATTCACAGTAAGAGAGTAACAACAACTAATAACACAATAGAACAATTATAACAATATTGTAACAAAAGTTACGTGATTGGCTTTGGTGCCGTGACTAAGTGCAGGGTTTACTAGAACACAGCACTGCAGTCGTGGGACAGCCAAGCTGGTATCCCCGAGGGCTACTAAGTGACTAACGGGTGGAGAGTGTGTACAGTTTGGACACACTGGACGGAGGGGCGATTCGCATCCCAGGTGGGACAGAGTGCAATGGCGAGATATTTCATCACTCTACTCAGAATGACATACAGTTGGAAAATTTAAATGTATGAGTTGTTTACCTCTGGGGTATTTTTGTGCAGCAGTTGATCACAAATAATTAAACTTGTAGAACATGAAAGTATGAATAAGGGAGGACTATAGACTCTGTCTTCCAGCAACACATCTCTGCATTTTTCTTTAATTTATACGCAATATTTGTAAGCTAAAAATGAATGTTGATACTGTACTACCATCTTTTATGATTCAGAAGAGAAGTCTCCCTTATCCTCAAACTCGGGTCCTAGAGCCTTGTGAGGAGCGCCTCTTGAACAAGTAAGAATGTGCCCAGTGTTCAAAGGAAGGGTCTGGGATCACTCCCGGAATGAACCATGATTCATAGATGTTCCTTCTCTGTTTTCTACATCTTGGGGATTAACTTAGAGATTGCCTCAGGATTCCAGGATGTTATAGTTTAGAATCATGGTGATGTAAGGCTAGCTAGTCGACCCTCCTACCCCTGTTTGGTTCATCATTATAACTGATGGCTTGAAATCTAGACAACATGGTCTCTGCAGCACACACAGAAACAAGTATTTCCTTTCATCTTTTCCTTAATTCAAACAACTACATACCACCAATTGAAACGGTTGAAATAACATACATTTCCTTGGTCTAAAACTTGTTTCTTTGTGTCATATCTCAACTTCTCTATCAGTGGGGTAAATATAGACATATTTTTATCAAATACACATGAATGAGAAATATTCATGTAAACCATGAATTTCATATTCTCCTACATTATTAATGCCTATCAATTATTCTCTTTAAGATAGTTTAACATCATAATTATATATCATAAATTTTTAAAAGAACTATGACTACTAAAGTTACTCAGAATAAAACATAAATTTAAAAATTTATCTTCTTACTCATTTTCTTTTTGTATCTATGTATTTAGCCTCACTAATTTAGAAAAAGAAATATAGGATGTGGTTTGCAAACTTCCATTGTCTATCTGAATTTACCTCAGTGAAAATCATTAGATAATTGAGTATAAAATTCTCAAAACACAAAGGTATACTCCATAATGGCAATTTTAAAAAAATATCCTATTTATTGGTTTATAGAGGGAAAACTGTGGGGAGAGAAAAACACATAGAGAGAAAAACAGAGGGAGAGAGAAACTTCTATTTCTTTTTCCACTTATTATGCATTCATTGGTTGCATCTTATATGTTTCCTGATCAAACCTGCAACCTTGGCACATTGGTCTGGTGCCCTAACCACCCCAGCCAGGCCATATTGGCACTTTTCCTTAGCATAGTTGAAGAACACAAATGTTAATAACAAAAAATATTTTAAGATCTAAACAAAAGCAAATCTTAAATCAAGACTAATCTTGACTCTTTTTATAAATGTTAAACAGAGAGGAAAATGAAGGCTTTACTGTAAATATTTTCTACCTCATAATCAACTTTATTTTCATAGTTTCTCTTATCCATATAATTCCATGTTCCTCCCAAGTAGATTACTAACAGCAGAACTACAGAATCCCTGAGGACACGTTGACATTTCCCCCTCATTTTGGAGGGATAAGAAAACTGAGTCACTACCAGAAGTACTCAACTATCTTATCAGGGAAGAACCTATCAAGTAAATTTTATTTTATTAGAAAATATTATGTTGGTGAGAACAGTCTCTTTTCTTTGACATCACAATTGCAGATGGAGATATGCTTGTGTTAGACTACCTTTCCTTGTTACATTCCTTTATCTTTTATTTCTCTCTTGCTGGTGGGTAAGAAGAAACTGTCATTCACTGTCTAGTTCATTTTCTTGACTTTGTAGAATTAAAGCCTTGAACAGTTTAATTTCTGCTTATTTGCTCTATATTTACCCCCATCAATGCCAAAAAGTCAATAGTAGTCTTGAAAAGTCAAGTTACTTGGTCTTTTCCCTGGGGTGGGAGGTTCTGAGGAACTTACAAGTATAGGAGAAGGAGGGAATGTGGGACAAAGAAAGGATAGTAAGTCCCTTTCAGACCAAAATCTAAAAAGAGTTTCTGTATGTTTTCTAAAGATTTTATTTACTTACTTTTAGAGAAAGGGAAAGGAAGGAAGAAAGAAAGGGGGAAAAACATCAACGTGTGCTTGCCTCTTGTGTGCCCCCCACTGGGGACCTGGCCAACCCAGGCATGTGCCCTGGCGGGAAATCAAACTGGTGACTCTTTGCTTTGCAGTCTGGTGCTTAATCCACTGAGACACACCGGTCAGGGCTCTATATCTTTTTAGTAACAAGTTTCCTATCTACCTGGCTGTCTCTCACATCCTATTTTTTTAAAATTGTTTCTAAATCAACAGGGAAAGAAAGGGGTATTATATATTGATACCCTTAATCCTTAAGATATGTCTAAGACATGCTGAGAACCTCTCTGTTGAATATATTTATGCTAAATATGGTACCAACTTTGAAATGCCTTACAACTTACTTAAAAAGTTGTATCAGAACAATTTTATATATTATCATAGTATTTTATATAATTAATACTGTCTTCTAACATTATCTATACACAGGAGATAGTTGTAAAATAACAATAAAATCTGCTGAAGAGCCCTGGCTAGTGTGGCTCAGTTGGGTGTTGTCCTGCAAACCCAAGAGTCACTGGCTCAATTCTTGGTCAGGGCACATTCCTGGACTGTGGATTTGGTCCCTTGTTGGGACGCATACAAGAGGCAACTGTCAGGTATTTCTCTCTCACACTGATGTCTCTCTCGCTCTTTATCCCTCTCTTCCCCTTTGTCTAGAATCAATAAAAGAAAAAAATCTAAAAATCTGCTGAGGATATGACAACTTATTCTTTGATAAAGAGTTGTGGTCAGTGTGGCTCAGTTTTGGGGCATTGTACCACAATGCAAACGGTTGCAGGTTCAATTTTCAGTCAGGGCACGTGCCTGGGTTACAGGTTTGGTCTCTGGTAAGGCACGTTTACAACCAATCCATGTTTCTCTCCCTCTCTATCTCCCTTTCTTCCCATGTCTCTAAAATTAAGTGAATAAAATCTTTAAAAATATTTATATATAAAAGGCAGGACCTTCATATTAAGTGACTGTAGCATTAACATAACATGTTGGATCTTTCTTAAGAAATTTTAATTACTGGGTTATAAAATAGACCTTACTAATATATATCTAAGTAGAGGATATATAATAGAAAAATTTATTTTGCCAATATGTACTATTGAAGCTTCTTATCCATGAAGCTTCAGCTTGCTGAAATGCCTCAAGGAACATATAGATAACAGAATATTATATAAAATTATATCAACTGGTAATAAGTTGAGGTAGTAAATTGGGATGACTATTTCATTTCAACTGAAAGTACCTTTTATAACCAGTTCAAACTTCTTTAAAGTTTCTCACTTCAAACTGATATGACTGACATACAGATTTTGCATACCCCTGTTTATAGAAATAGATGCAGTTTCCATTCATTTTATAATCTCCATTTAAAGACAAAATCAGCAGTCTTGAATTTTAGGTAAAAATTAAAACAAGAAAAATAACTTGGTTATATGATCCTAATCATATATGAAGCCACGAAACCCAAGAGAATCATTTCAACAGTAAGGCAAAAGGAAGAAAAAAATTGTAAGTCTATATGTAAGTTTTTGTTCAAGGACACACTTTTTAAATAAAAATGTAAAAGACTAATGCGTTTGTGGGTAGGAATGAATTTTTAGAGACTCACCTCCTAATCTCTCTGACATATGGATACACGCTTGTGCAACTTCCAAGCATAACATAATTTACAGTAGAATGCTATGTATGGCACACTGTGACTTGAAAATGATGTTTCCATTACGAATGTAGAAAGTACATTCCAGAGAAGAAAAAATCATTATGCCATAAGTTCCATCTTATCTAGATGGCAAAAGAGGTCACGTCAGTCATGAAGGACAATTCCAAACTATTGCAACTGAGCAAGATTCATTATAAATCATCTCAATATAACATCTCAATATACATAGATTCAATTTTACAGTCATCAAATCATGACCTCATTTTGATAGTGATATATAATGTAAGAGTTCATCTGGTTTTACTCCTAACTAGCTGTGCAATCTTGGATCGACACTTCCCCTTTTTGAGTATTATTTTCTCCATATATAAAATATGGGGATTAGAATAGATGATCTCCAAAGCTTCCCGCAGAGTAAACATTCTGTGTTTGTTTCTCTAAATACACAAGGAGAATGTAACAAGTATGCTATCATTGCTTCTAGTGTCACTACTCTTCAGTGAGATTATGTTGCATTTTAAATGATAAATAAAAAGTTGGATAAGCTAGATACATCAATTCTCTAGAAATGTGAGTGGATTCTTCAACTGCTCAGGGAAGAGAAAAGTCACTCAGCATTGATTTACTTATGAAGGCAATGCTTCTGGGTGTTTGGGTGCCTTCAAATTCAGATCTTTATGAATAATTAGTTCTCACAAAACCTACTAACATACTAAAAATACAGGTTAATAATGAGTTTTGGACGTTCCAGATATACCCTGGAATTACAATTCAACAACTGATAGTGTTGAATCATTAAATCATTAAACGATTTAAGTTATAAAATTAAGTTGCATATTCATGAAATAGCCTTATTGCAGGGTTTCCCAGCCATAGCACTACAAACATTATGGACATTATAATTCTTTGGTGCTGGGGCTATTCTGTGTGTTGTGCATGTTTAGAAACACCCTTGACTTCCAGGTGTCAATATAAACTTCTGCCAACAAACTGAAACAACCTGAAGTGCGTCCTGAGTATAGAATGTCTTCTAGGAGGCAAAATGGCCCCTGATTGGGAACCAGGTTCATTTTAATGTGATCTATGTATGCATGCTATCAGGAAAGGTCTAATGGTTTTAATTTTCGACATTTGTTATCACATTTAGTGTAGACTGCTAGAAGTATATATACAAAAGAACTATCTTACCCTAGTTTTTTTCTAAACCTTAAAATAAAATTGTAGTGAAGCTACATAAAAACATAAATGAGATTCATGACTGCCAAAGTATGAAAACAATCTAAACTTCCTATAACACGTGAATGAATAAACAAAATTGGCATAAACATGTAATGGGATATTACTCAGCCATACAAAGAAGGAAATATTACCATTTTGACAACATAAATGAAACTGGAGGGCATTATGCTACAGGAAATTAGCCAGATAGAGAAAGACAATATGGTATCTAATATGGTATCAGTTATATGTGTATCTAAAAAAAATTTCAAACAAACAATGGTTGCCAGGGAATGGGGGTGGGGTGGACAGGTATACATGAAAGGATACAATCTTTGAGTTACAGGAAGATTAAGTTCTATGGATCTAATATACAGCATGAGGACTATAGTTAATAATATGGAATTGTACACTTCAAAGTTGCTGAGAGTAGATCTTAAGCATTCTTACCACATGCACAAAAGGGTTAACTATGTAAGCCAATGGAAATAGTAATTATCCTGATAATCATTCTACAATGTGTGTGTATGTGTATGTCTGTGTGTGTTTATATAAAATCATCACAGTGTACACTTAAAATATATACAATTATATTTCTTATATTCCTCAAAAAAGTTGGAGGTAAAGACACAGATAAGGATTCTGCTTGGAAAACTGTGTTTTGCAAATGTGCTTCCCTTGGCACAGAATCTCCGCATTTTCAGATTGATGCCTTCAAGTTCCTGTTTGCTATATGACTGAGGAGCAGCAGATTGAATTCCGTGTCACTTTCTATAACCCCTGTGCTCTAAGCGTTTCATTATGCTAGCAAAAAGAAAATTACTCTATTACTGTTTTTGAGGCAACACATTCATTGGTTCCTAATGAAAATGTTTGATCTACCAAAAGTTTTGTTTTGGTTTTCCTTCCGTGTGTGTGTGTGTGTGTGTGTGTGTGTGTGTGTGTGTGTGTGTATCTGCAGTACTCCATTATTATTTATTTACATATATTGAGGATTATTTCATACACTTACTATTTTAAAAGTAAGTGTAATTAAAGACAACTTTTATCTATGTACTGGGACATCCTATTGAGGCAGAATTATAACTGGGATTAAACCTAAAGAGAATTATTCACGTCCATAGAGAGAATGCTACTCACTTAGAGCATGGCCACACAGACTTCAGTTGGGTTTACTTTTCAAGTGCTAAGTGAGATGAGTGACTCTAGGTTTTGGACCCTCGTCAAAAGTAAAGTAACACAGTTTTTATTTTAGCTCCAAGTTCTGTGGTTAAAATGGGAGAATCTTTAATGTGAAGCAACTAAATCTATTTTTTAATTAGAAAAATTAGTTTGCAATTTATTTACATGCTAATTATTGAAATATGATTTAAGTCAGAGAAAAAGGCCATGGACTTTTTCCAAGCATAAAAAAATAAGACCGCTGTTACTCATGTTGCAGTCAGTTACAGTAGGGTGAAATAGGAGAATCAATCAAGTAGGTCATTTCTTTTAACAGTGGTGGTTCCTTTTCCATCATTATTTGCTTACTATTAATCTATAAAGTAGTCTTTCAAATAATACATTTTTTAAGAAAAGGCATAAAAATTCTACAGCAAAACTCAATTTCCATATTTATTCTTATAAATCATACAAATATAAAAATTTATGCTAAGTGAAATAAGCCAGGTGGTGAAAGACAAATACCATATGATCTCACCTTTAACTGGAACCTAATCAACAAAACAAACAAGCAGGCAAAATATAACCAGACACATTGAAATTAAGAACAATCTGACAGTAACCAGAGGGGAAGGGAGAGGGGAGAGCAGATAATGGAGGGAAGGGTTTTCAGAAACAACTATAAAGGACACATGGACAAAACCAAGGTCAGAGGGTGGAAGCAAGGGAGGGAGGTGGGATGGCTGGGGTGGGGGGGAAGTGGTGGGGAGTAAATGCAAACAACTGTAATTGAACAATAAAATATTTTTAAAATATTAAAGAATATGATTACTATAACCTAAATTAGGCTTATAAAAAGTGAACTGAAATGATACTCTACAGACTTAACTTTTATTCTTTTCACTGTTCATTCAGTGAATAGTGAAAATCAGTTGAAATCAGTTGAAATATAATCCGTTGAAATCAGAATTGATAATTAATCTGAGGTGCCATTAATATTAAAATGTTAAATATATTTAAAAACATATTTTTAATTTGCTATTCAAATGTACATTTTAGTTACCCTAAAAATGAGCCCAAATAAATTATTTTTAATTTTTTAATTTAACCAGGAAAATATATTTTGAAGTTTACTTCTCTATCCATATAATTTAAGGTATACAGAGGCTTAAACAAATATAGGAAATGTAATTATGTAATATAGATGAATAATATAGTGAATCCATGTTTAAATGTTGAAGCTGTCAAATATATGGAGAATATTTCACTTTTTCTCCATCAATATTTTTTAAAGGGTAACAATATTACAAATGTTACTGGCTCTAAAGTTGATAGACCATCTTTGTCTTCTCTCATTCTCTTTCTTGCTCTTGATAATTGACAGTTTATTAATACTCTCTATGCCCCAGGGTCCCTGATTTCCTGTCTTTACCTCTGCCAACAGAATGAATTTTGTGTCATTTGCATTAAACTACACAGCACACCTATAGTATTTTGATTGGCACAATAAAGTTTCAGTAAGCATCAGCCCTTGTTACTATGTAGTTCCCACTTGATGCCACTTATACAATTATTAATTCATTTTAATATATAGATCGTGGAATGACAAAATGTTTCATATAAGGAAGAATGCACTAACATGAATTTTATTCCAAACATATATTCTTTTGTGTATTACGGCACAGCTCATTAGCAATTCCTTGTACAAAGAATAAATATTATTTTTTAAGATTTTATTTGTTTAGTTTTAGAGAAAGGAGAAAGAATGGAGAAAGGAAGGGAGAGAAATACTTATATGCAGAGAAACATCAATCAGATGCCTCTCAAGCACCTCCAACTGAGGACAGCAATCCAGGCACATATGCCCTGATGGGGAGTTGAAATGGTGATCTTTCAGTCTGTGGTACAAACCACAACACACTCAGCCACACCAACAAGGGCAAGAGCAACATATTCTAAAAATAAAAATCAATAATTCTAATCTTTAAAAATTTTTAGTTCTTTATAAAATGTGAACATAAATATTTTAGACTATTTCTACGTAGAAGTATGACCTCTCCGCCCTCTTCTAACTAATATACACAAATAATTGTTGGCATCTCTTGGATTGCTTTTGATTTCCTCACATGTCATTGTATTTTTTTAAATTTAAGCCTCATAATGACCTTGTGTTTTAGGTATTACTAACACAACTTATTATATGAAACAATGGAATTCATAGGCTCCAGGAGATCTGTGATTCCAAATCGATTCCATGTGACTCCTAACATATTACTGCCTGAGTTAAATTACAGCCTTGAGCTTCTAGGAACCTTCTCATTTGATTGTAGGTATTTGTCTGAAGACTTGATTTTTGGAAGGAAGCAAGAGTAAGATAAACGCTACTTAAAAATATATAATTATCCCAATTTCTTTTGCCATATATAGGGGGGACCAAAAAAAACCCAAAATTATCTTTTGGAGGGTGGGCTCCTCTTAGTACAGGCTTCCCCCATTAGGTGAGTGTTCTAGTAACCCATCTGTATCAGTGTGTCAGCTGGCATTGTTGTGAGAGGCTCATTTGGCTTCAGTGAAAGTTTTTGAAGAATCACCACATTTGCCCATTTCATGGTGGGCCATTTAATGAGTGCACCTGCCCACACTGTGCTGAGTGTTCAGCAGTTTTCAATCAAAATGGTGTAACTCCCACGCACCATACTCCCCATTCACCAGATCTCATGCCCCAAACAACTTTAAATTTATTTGTAATAAACTTTAATTTTTAGAGTTGTTTTGAAGTCTCCTTGGATAAATAAATTCCTCAGGGGGAAATATTTTGCTGATATGAAAGGAAAAAATGGCAGAAGCATTAAAACACATCAAAATTAACAAGCTCAGAAACTATTTTGAGCAGTGGAAAAACCATCTTGATAGGTGTATTGCATCAATTGGAGAGTACTTTGAAGGTGACTAAAGTTTAAATACGTATGACTAAATGCACAACTTTTTATAAATAAATTCTGTTTTGGGGGAGTCTAGAGGAAAAGAGAAATTATTTTAGGGTGACATTGATTTTTTTCACTTGTTTTTAGCTCGCTACTCCTATTTCTCAATATTCCTGTCTCAAATGAAGATACAAGAGGAATGAATGCTTTGGAAGTAGCTAAGACATGTGCCAGAAGCTGTGTTAGGGATAATATCATAAGCACATTTTGCAAACAGTAAACCTGGGGACAGGGCAAAAGGTGGAAGGAAGTAGAAATTTGGAAAAATGAGGAAATTTGCCCAAAGATATTTTAAGTTGAGTTGTTATTTGAATCTCATTTGCATTCTAAAACCTATACTACCAGGAAGTGAGAATTTGTTCTTTTCATTAAATTAATGTGAGGTTCTTTTTTAAACAATTGAATACTTTTTGCCTAATTCAATTTTGTTTAATTTAATTTTATGCATCGTATATGGTAAACTTCAGGAGAGCATAACATTTTTAAGTACTGTATTTTTCGAACCATAAGACACACCTAGGTTTCAGAAGAGGAAAATAGAAAAAAAAATTTTTGAAGCAAAAAATATGGTAAAATATTTATTAACATAAAGTAATATTTTACCAATGTAAATGTAAACAGAACTCAACAGCAGCATTAACAACCATTATTCCTCCCAGATTTGGGGGGGTGCATCATATAGTCTGAAGAATATGGGTAACTTAATTTCCTGTCCCTGTTGATATAGAGTTTTATTATAAATTAACAATAAAAATAATTATGATTATTTTCTATAGTTCACAGGTATATCCCCACATTACACATTAGTAGAATAGACACATTAATTTCTGAGTGAGACTATGATATCCTGAATGAAAGCTAAAAAATATTAAACACTTTCTACATTATTTGCCTACTTAATGTTATGAAATTTAACTTCAAAATGTTAATTCATAGGAGTATTAGATATCTTTGACATTGATAGGTTAATTTTTTCTTTTCTTATTTGCTGTTGTTCAATTATAGTTATTCCCACTTTCCCCTTTTTACTCTCCCCCTGACCTCCCCAACCTCACCTCCCACATTCATTTAGCTTAAGGAAAATAAAGGGAAGGGAAATATTCTTATTCATTTTAGTTTAAGGAAAATAAAGGGGAAGGAAATATTCTTATGCAAAACCATTTTGTTACTCCCCAAATTATTTATTTACTTATTATTTTTTATTGTTATTCAAGTACAGTTGACTCTATTGTTCCCGCCACCACTCCCCCCCACCAAACACATCCCCACCACCCACTCTTGATCTTACCCCACCTTTGGCTTTGTCCATGTGTCCTTTATACATGTTCTTTGAGGACCCTTTCCCTTTTTTCCCTATTATCTTCCTCCCCAGTCCCCTCTGGTTACTGTCAGGTTGTTCTTTATTTCAGTGTCTCTAGTTATATTTTGCTTGCTCGTTTGTTTTTCTGATCAGGTTCCACTTATAGGTGAGGTCATATGGTATTTGTCTTTTACTGCCTGGCTTATTTCATGTAGTGTAATGCTCTCCAATCCATCCATGCTGTTGTGAAGGGTAGGAGCTCCTTCTTTCTTTCTGCTGTGTAGTATTCCATTGTGTAAATGTACCAACCTAAGTTCCATAAATAATTTTTAAATTAATTTAATTGTTGTTCAAGTACAGTTTTCTGTCTTTTACTCCCATCCCAGATCACTCTCCCAGTGCTCCCCACCTCCCTCCCATTTCCACCCCCCTTACGTTTTGTCCATGTGTGCTTTATACTAGTTCCTGTAAATCCTTCCCCTTTTCTCATGAAATTCCCTCCCCTCTCCCCTCTGGGCCCTGTCAGCCTGTTCTGTATTTTAGTATATTCGGTTATATTTTGCTTGCTTGCTTGTTTTGTTCTTTAGGTTCCTGTTAAAGGTGAAATCATATGGTGTTTGTCTTTCACCTGGCTTATTTCACTTTCACATAATAATCTCCAGTTCCACCCACACTGTTACAAGGAGTAGAAGCTTTTTTCTACTGCATAGTATTCCATTGTGTAAATGTACTACAGTTTTTTGATCCATTCATTTACTGATGGACACTTACGTTGCTTCCAACTCTTGGCTATTGTAAATTGTGCAGCTATGAACATTGGGGTGCATAGGTTCTTTTGGATTGGTGTTTCAGGGTTCTTAGGGTATAATCCTAGCAGTGGAATTGCTGGGTCAAAAGGCAGTTCCATTTTTAGTTTTCTTAGAAAATTCCATACTGTTTTTCATAGTGGTTGTACCAGTCTGCAATCTCACCAACAGTGAACTGGGGTCCCCTTTTCTCCACAAGCTTTCCAACACTTGTTGTTTGTTCCTTTGTTTATGATGGCCATTCTGACTGGTGTAAAGTGGTATCTCACTGTGGTTCTAATTTGCATCTCTCTGATAGCTAGTGATATTGAGCATCTCTTCATGTGTCTCTGGATCCTCTGCATGTCCTCCTTGGAGAAGTGTCTGTTCAAGTCCTTTGCCCACTTTTTAATTGGGTTGCTTGTCTTCTTAGAGTGGAGTCCTGTAAGTTCTTTGTATGTTTTGGAGATTAAACCCTTGTCTGAGGTATCATTGGAAAGTATGTTTTCCCATACAGTTGGTTCTCTTTTTATTTTAATAGTTTTCTTTAGCCATGCAGAAGCTTTTTTCTTTTTTTATGAGATCCCATTTGTTTATTCTTTCCTTTATGTCCCTTACTCTAGGGAACATATCAGTAAAAAAATGTTGCTGCATAAAATATCTGAGATTTTCCTGCCTATGTTCTCCTCTAGGACTTTAATGGTGTTATGGCTTATATTTAAGTCTTTTATCCACCGTGAATTTATTGTGGCGTATGATGTAAGTTGGTCTCAAGTTTCATTTTTTTGCACATAGCTGTCCAGTTCTCCCAACACGATTTGTTGAAGAGGCTATCTTTACTCCATTTTATGTTACTGCCCCCTTTGTCGAATATCAACTGACTTTAGAGAGTTGGGTTGATTTCTGGGCTCTCTGTTCTGTTCCATTGGTCTATGTGCCTGTTTTTATGCCAGTACCAGGCTGTTTTGATTACAGTGGCCTTGTAATACAGTTTGATATCAGGTATTGTGATCCCTCCTATTTTGTTCTTCTTTCTCAAAATTGCAGCTATTATTTGGGGTTGTTTATGGCCCCATGTAAATTTTTGAAGTGTTTATTTTATGTCTGTGAAATATGCTATTGGTACTTTAATAGGTATTGCATTGAATCTGTAAATTGCTTTGGGTAGTATGGACATTTTGATGATGTTAATTCTTCCAATCCATGAACAAGGTATATGTTTCCATTTGTTTGTGTCTTCCCTGATTCCTTTCTTCAGTGCTGTGTAGTTTTCTGCATACAGGTCTTTTGCCTCCTTAGGTTTATTCCCAGATATTTTATTTTTGTTTTTGTTTTATCGAATGGGATTTTTTCCTTGAGTTCTGCTTCTGTTGATTGTTGGTATAAAAAAGTGCCTTCGATTTCTGGATATTGACTTTGTATCCTGCTGTTTTGCCAAATTCATTAATTAGTTTGAGCAGTTTTTTAGTAGAGTCTATAGGATTTTCCATGAACACTATCATGTCATCTGCAAACAGTGACAGTTTTGTTTCCTCTTTTCCAATTTGGACGCCTTTTATTTCCTTTTCTTGTCTGATTGCTGTGGCTAGGACTTCCAATACTATATTGAACAGAAGTGGTGAAAGTGGACATCCTTGTCTTGTTCCTAATCTTAGTGGAAAAGATTTTAGTTTTTGCCCATTAAGTATGATGTTGGCTGTAGGTCTCTCATATATGGCCTTTGTCATGTTGAGGAATGCTCCCTCTATTCCCACTTTGCTGAGTGTTTTTATCATAAATGGGTGCTGTACCTTATCAAATGCTTTTTCTGCATCTATTGATATGATCATGTGACTTTTATCTTTGCTTTTGTTTATGTGATGTATTACATTTACTGTTTTGCGAATATTGAAGCATCCTTGCATCCCTGGGATGAATCCCACTTCCTCATGGTATATGATCTTTTTAATGTATTGTTAGATGTGGTTTGCCAGTATTTTGTTGAGGATTTTAGCATCTATGTTCATCAGCAATATTGGTATGAAGTTTTCTTTTTTTGTTGTGACTTTATCTGGTTTTGGGATTAGGATGATGCTGGCTTCATAAAAAGAGTTTGGGAGTCTTCCATCATTTTGGATATTTTGGAATAGTCTGTGAAGGATAGGGGTTAGCTCTTCCTTAAATGCTTTGTAGAATTCTCCTGTTAAACCATCTGGTCCAGGGCTTTTGTGTATCAGGAGTTTTTAAATTAGTGCTTCAATTTTATCTGCTGTTATTGGTCTATTCAGGCTTTCTGCTTCTTCTTCGTTGAGTTCTGGAAGATTATATTTTTCTATAAATTTGTCCATTTCATCTAGGTTTTCAAATTTCTTGGCATATAATGCTTCATAGTAATTTCTTACAGTCTTTTGTATTTCTGTGGTATACATTGTAATCTCTCTTCTTTCATTTCCATTTGTGTTTATTTGAGTCTTCTCTCTTTTTTTCTTGATGAGCCTGCTTAAAGGCTTGTCAATTTTGTTTATCTTTTCAAAAAACAGCTCCTGGATTCACTGATCCTTAGAATTGTGCTTTTAGTCTCTATGTCATTTAATTCTGCTCTGATCTTGGTTATTTCGTTTCTTCTACTTGCTCTGGGCTGCCTTTGTTGTTGTTCCTCAAGTTCTTGTAGGAGTGGGGTTAGGTTGTTTGTTTAAAATGTTTCTATTTTTTTTTCGGTAGGACTGTATTGTTATGAACTTTGTTCTCAACACTGCCTTATTGTCCTGCAGTAGTCTCCTTATCTTCTGTTTTTTTAGTGTCCACTACAATTTCTGGTCCCTTATGTTCATATATGCTGGGGTACTGTTGGCTGTTTGCTCTTTCTCTCCATAAATTGGCCAGGTTTTTCTCCTGTGCATAGGGAGAAGTGGAATCTGCTCCCTCCTACTCCGTCCAACTGCCCTTCCTAAATGATTTTTATCATTTTAGGTAAATAATTGTTTTCCTTGCTAATAAGGAGAGAGGGAAACATAAATGTGAAAGAGAGAGGCATTGATTTGTTGCCCCCATACACACCCTGACTGTTGTAGACAATCAGCGGGTAAATACACACTCTCGGAGTCCGGAACCGAATTGATAAAAATTTTAATGGCCAAAGATTTTCCTGCGCAGGGGCAAACTTCCCCAACTGTGACCGGAGTCACGTAGCTACTCAGAGCTACAAAATGGAAATGGCGCCTGGCTTACAGACTACTGGATATTTATATTTTCTAGCAAGCAAGCAAAGGCATACAGAAGCAGAGGTGGCGGTTAGCTATTGGCTTATTTAAAAACGGCGAGGGTCCCTGATTGGTGGGTACTGCTGCCGGCGGGCACTTTCTGGCGGCCGGGTTAGTTACCTTATTTGGCTAGAATTTTAAACCCAATTGTTTCCGGATGTTTGTTCATTACCCTGTTCCAGGAACTGCAGATTTAGGGTTGGGTAATGCCCTAGCTGTAATTTTCCTAGCTGGGTATAACACTGACCAGGGATCAAACCATCATCTTGGGTATGTGCTCTGACCAGGAATCAAAGCTGCAACCTTTTAGTGTATGGAACAGTGTTCTAACCAACCTAGCCACATAGGCCAGGGCTACATAAATAAATGTTTAATGACCACAGAAACTTCTTTTATCCACAATCATATTTTATGAGGAGAAATACTCTCTATTCAGAAAATTTGTGGTAATATTGAGATTTGCATAAGGCTAATTAAAATTTACTGCTTTTAGCAATCCTTTAAATAAATTCCCAGATCTGATTAGAGATAAACTTTTAGATATAAGGTCCACAATGTGTGTGAAATGATATAAATAAATTACAATAATATTCTAAGAGGCCATTGATAAAAGCAACAAAATAAAGAGCATAAAAGCAGCAGTAAGAATGATATAATCTAATTGATGCATGAAACACTTGTAAACAACAATGAAGCAAGAAGACTGTGGAATAAACTTCTGAATTATAGACAAAACACACATCAAACTAAATTTGCTTGCGCAACAAAACTATGTCTTAATAATGAGGATAAAACAAAAATATTTTCCAGTGGGCCACAGTTAATTTTACTACAAATAATTCTTTCCCAGAGAAACTTCCAAAGGATATATTTCAGGAGGAAAAAAAATCCCAGATGGATGGTGTAAGATGCAAGAAAAAACAGAGGAGAATCATATGGGGAAGATGACATGAAATACAGGAAGCATGCTAGATGGACAAAGGGCATCATTATAAGCTGACTGGAGAGTCCTAGAACAGATCCATAGAAGGCCCTCACCAGGAACAAACCCTAGGGACACCTTGACTTCAGATTCTAGCCTCCAAAACCATGAGACACATTTCTGTTGTACAAGTCACAAAAAAGCTATAAATATATTAAAACTTAAATAAAAGTTATCTGTATATAATGACCACAACAATATCAAATGTTGTTTGACTATCAAAAGAAGAAAGTGAAATCACAGCCCGAATGCTCTGCGAAACACATTGGAGTTGATGATGTGAAAGAGTCCTGAGGTGTTTGAAATTGTCCAGGGGACAGGGGTCCATAGTGAAGGGTGCATGAAACATGACTGGCAAAACTCAGAACCCTCTAGTTTCACAAGATAAAAACCAATGGAAAATAGAATGAAACAAACATTGCAACTGACATGTAAAATAAAAGGAAAAATGTAATAAAAATGTGGAATAAGGGTAAAACACTAAGATGAACAATTAAGTCAAAATACACAAACATCAACAGGACTCAAGTCTGTCAACTAAACAAAACCTAGAAAATGTAATGAGAAAACCAAATAACATTTCGCACAAAACATAAACACCCCAAAAGTTTCAAAAATACAAAAGCTAGAACCAAAATTTGGAGGGATATATTAATATCAGAAAAATAGAGTTCAGGGCAAAATATACATATTAGTGAACTTGGAGGTCACTACAGAATGATAAATGCTCAAGTAGCCAAAATGATATAACAATTCTACATTTGTTTACATCTAATAAACTGTAGTTTTAGGATTAAATAGAGCAGCATGTGTGGGGGCGACTTTTCTGGCAAGTCCCCCTATGTGCCAGGGATGAAAATAAACACTACCAAGACATGATCTGCTTAGGGAGGAAAGGTGGCCAATCTCTCAAAGGGGAAGGGCCAAGTGCCCCCTGCTCAAGGGGCTTTTACTGGGTTCATTTGCACAAGAATACTGGTAAGGATCAAATAATAGATATCATTCAAAGAACTATGAGGGCTTATTCTCAGTCAGGGGCAGATAGCTAAAGAGCCATAAAACTTTGAGGAACCAACTTCTTGCTTGGACCCTTATCATTTAAATGAGAGCATTCTAAACAAAGCAAATTTCATAGGATTTTTACATATTCTTTCTTATGCCTGATTTACCCCAGATACCCGCCCTTTCCAGCACAGGGCTGTACCACCTTCCCCATCATAGGTTTTTAGATTTAAGTGGATTAGAGCCAGGCAGTGCTTCTCCCAGATGGAAATGGGGACTTGGGCTATGTCACAATAGCAGAGGGGACAAGGGTCCATCGCTCCCTCTTTGTCGCAGCCCCCGAGTCCTTCCATGATGGCCTCCCAAGTGATTGTGTCTGGCCTAGGTTGCCCCTCATACCTGCCATGGACATCAACCATGTTTTGGGGGCAGGGGAAGAAGTAGAAGCAGCACTTGCTGCCAGAGACAAGCTTTCTCTTCTGTGACCCACATTCTGGAGGTTGCTCACTTAGCCATGGGAAGCAGTTACAATTCCTGACACCAGACAGGGCAGTTTCCAACAGGCACGTGTTCCAAAATTTAAAACAGCAACAGCTGAAACAAGTTATTTTCTTCTCATATATTTAAAGGTCAGTAGCAACTATTCAGTGATGGTATGAGAATTTTGCACTTGAAAGTCTTTAAGGACCAGGCTTCTTCTACTTCATCTCTCAATCACGGTTAGGTACAGGTCTCATCCTTTCAGTCCAAGAAACTGATATTTTTAAACCATGCTGTAGGCTAGACCAGGAACAAACAAGAGGACCAATGGTCTCTGCCAGTTTCCATCTAAAGACATAAAAATGCTGCATTTCACCGCTTATTTCCCATTAGCTGTGATTCATATCTACTAATAACATCATGAGTAAATGCAAAGGATGCTGGCAAAGGCAATCTGCCCAATTGCTATCACTACTTGAAGAAGTAGAGAAAAGATTGTGGAGGAGAACCAGTAGCTTCTACTTTAACACTGCCAAAATATAGAAAGCAAATTATGATAGAACTCCAGGGAAAAACTGACAACCACATATACTTTTATATATCAAATAATACATGATATTCCTAGGAATTGCAAAAGCAAAAAATAAACTGAGTTGCAGCTGCTTTATTTTTTCTGTAAAAATTAAAGAGCACTATTTTTGAGGTATAGTTAAAACACAATGAAGCACTATGAAAATAATATGGTGTACCACCAGTAATACATAATAGCTCATATATTTTATATGAATAAAAATAACATTTTACACTAAAAATTGGAAGGGAGGAGGAATTGGGGACTGGATGAAAAAGATGAAGGGATTAAGCAAAAACAGACAAACAAACAAAAAACCCTCATAGACACAGGGAGCAGTGTGGTGATTACCAGAGGGGAAGGATGGGGGTAACTAGAAGAGGGCACAGAGGATCTAAGTGTTGATGGAAGAAGACTTGACCTTGACTTGGGGTGGGGAACACACAATAGAATATTCAGGTGATATATTATAGAATTATACACCTGAAACCTACATAATTTTAAAGAAAAAAACATAAAATTAAATAAAAATAAATTTAATCAAATGCACATATATGGAGAGAAAGTAAAAATGAGAGACTGAGAGTACTTTGCAATAATTCCAGCTTCAAAGTATATTTTCTAAACTACTATTTTGTATCACTTGGTCAAAGTCTCTGGTTATGGCTATCAAGGTTGAAGCACGAAGAATGCTCCTTATCAAACAAAAATTTCCCAAGTGTCATCAAAATGTCCAAATCATCTATATAATACTGATGTGCCTTTTCAAAACTTTCCTTTTCAAGTTAAGGGCACTTTTTGTTACAGATTTAAGGAGCAGATGACATATATATTAATAGATTCCTAGCATGCATCTCTAGTGCCTTAGTAGACCTGAAGAAGCATCTATCTATCGTGATCAGTATCTCCAGCTTGTAAATTCCCATAAAAAATTGTCATCTGTGTAGAGCCCATGTCAATCTCTAACTTGTCAGTTCAGAACATTAAAATATCTCTTTAGTTTTGCACTAAAATGTATATTTTTTATGCATTGCAATAAGCATTAATATTAAAAGTTCAGGGAAATACCACAAGGTTAGGCTAAATACCACTTAAATTAGAGAATGCTGCTTTGCCAAACACTTGGATTTTCCCAGTATCTACTGGACCCTATTTCCATATGGCAACTGATGATTATGTCCCAACACAAGTGCCATGCTGAGACTCGGGTAAGCAGTGTCAATCTAACTGCTAGTTGCAGATGACTCTGTAGTCCTAGAGGATTTCAAGATGTGGATGATTGCTCCTTAGAGGAATAACTGTTGACAGGGCTGGTGATACTACTCATAAATGATGAACTGAGGAAAGCATCCAACAGTTCATGCAGGCCTGTAAATATGCCACCACAACCTTAGGAAAGATTATAGTAATTTTGCTATGTCCTATTATTTGTCTCTGACCAGGAATGACGGACATGTGCAGCATCACTAGGTATAGTCTGGATATACATTTCATATGACCTGATCCTTTAACTTCATTGAGTTAAGAAATATGATCATACTGAGTTATCAAAATCTGGAAGCTCTCTATTACATCTTGAACATATGCCAATTTTGTTGTGAATTCATAACTAAAACCAACTCTAGTAATGTTTAAAATGAAGGAGGAATTTACTGAGTTCAACATTGTACCTCTGTTGAGCCTTCTATTTCCCAAAGTTCATAGCATGTACAATGACTTTGATTATGACTCACAACATATAATACTTTTTTAAACAATCAATCTGAACCTCTACATAAATTTGTATAAAAATAATCATGATCTGAGTAACTTTCATTGTGGAAAAACATTTACATAACAATCTAAAATGTAAAGAGCAATCATAATTTATTTCTCTGCTGATAATTCTTTCTCTGGTAACAATAGCTATAGCATTCACAAAAGGGAAGCTATGATGCAATTGAGAAAGAAGATTAATATGCAAAACAAGATCACTCTCTTTTTAACAGAGCAATCTCATTCTATTATGTCTTTGATAGATCTTCCAATATAAACTGCTCATCATGTTTGCTCTCATATCACAACATATTCTTTACTTTAAATTTTAGAAGTTAAATCACACAATCAGTATATGAGCAAACTTTTATTTTCATCCATACCCTTCATTTTGTGTCTTCATCTTATTTTTCATTTGCTGGTGGTCTCATTGTTAGCAATTAATGAGCTACTTGATTCATTTATCTGTATCATTCATTGCCTTCTAGTTCTATTAATGTTAATATTGCAAGACCACATCTACCCTTAGCAAATATTTAACTGCACAATACAGTATGTTGACTATGGACACACTGTTTAACTTTCTCATCTTGCATAGTTGCAACTAGTACCTGTCAAAAAGCAGCTCCATATTTCCTTTCTACTTCCTGCTTTATCCTCACTGTTTCCCCAACCACTCTGCTGTTTTATCACTTCCCATGTTCTTTTCTCCCTGTTAATACCTTTTTGCCAAACTCATTCAACCTTTCACACCTTTATTCTCAAATTTCAGGTGAAGATTCCATTCTATTTGTGACTATTAGAGTTTTCAAAAACTTAAACACCTTAAAAAATCATCATCTAGTGAAGATATTTTATTTTGTGCACATTAAACACTTTGTAAAATGAATAAAATATGAAGCCCTCTCTGCTGAGGAGGAAAGGCATTTCTTGTCATTCAGCCGGTTAAACTTAGGCATTTGTATGTAAATTATTTTGATTATTGTATTTGCTTATTTTCTTCACTATTTTAAGTATTTTTATTGATTACGCTATTACAGTTTTCCCAATTTTTCTCCCTTTCTCCCCCCTGCCCCCTGCTCTCCCAACCCTCCAGCATCCCCTCCCCCTTAGTTCATGTCTGGGGGTTGTACATATAAGTTCTTTGAGTCCTCTGTTTCCTATACCATTTTTTATCTCTCTCCATCTATTTTGGGCCTACTAATTATGCCTCTTTCCTGTACCTTCCTCCCATTCCTCCCTTCCCTGTCCCTACTGCTTATTTGTTTTTAATATCCCTTTAGGCCCTTCTGTTAATTCAATCTTTTAATGAAAATAAAACAGCAATGTTTTCCAACCAATAAGACTTTCCCCCACAAAACAAATTAGCATTTGGATAAAAAAGACCTAGTAGTCTCCAGCAGGATGAGGCAACTAAAGAAGAATTGCCACAGCTGCTCTTCATCAGAGAGGAATTGCAATGCTCTGCTCTTTTCCTTTATTTACTTATTTTTTTGCCTTGCTTCTTAACCAGAATTTAAAATGAAAGTGAAGCCCAGTTCTGCCTTATTGATTGGTTGGTGATGGTTTGGGTAAACATAATTGATTAACATTCATCCTAAGTTTGTTTCAAAACTCACTTTTTCAGCAGGCTTTGCGTGAGAATACACATTATATTTATATTTAAGTACATTTGAAAATAAAAAGTAGCACATAGATTAAATGTATGAAACATTTAGGACCTAAGGAAGAGAAATTTTTAAAATTATTTACAAAAGTAACCGTATTTCATTTTTACTACTTAATAGTAGTGTAAAAATATATAATGTGCCACAAATACCTATATTTTGCCAGTTTAAAAGACAATTTTACATACTTAAAAATTAAAGATTTTGATAGAGACATTATTTCTGTAAAAATATTTTAAAAGGCCATTTTCTAGTTTCCTTTTAAGAATGTTTCCCTTTTTCCTGATATTTTGATGTGATCTTCTAAGAAAAAAGGATATTCAGGTTAAGTGGCTTCTTTAGAAAGTAATTTACAATGATAATATATTAGTCTTCATGTATTTATATATGTAGATTATGCTCTAAGATCTCTAATTAGAAATCCATGTTCATCAACATTTATTAAATATTTATTTCTCAGTGGACTATGACAACTTTATGATATATTTAATAATTAATAGTGACAAGCAGACTTAATCATTCTCAAGTATCCAATTGGTAAATTGAATATAATACACATTTACAAAAATAATTCATTTATCAAAAATGCTTTTCTCTGTAACATTGTATGCTTGGTGGTATTGTGTATGCTTCTAGTCAAATTGTATCAAATTATAGTAACTTGCAGCATCCTTATATTTGTTTAAAAACAATAATTTTACATATATGCAATTAAATAAATTTAAATATGTATACTTTGTCATAGCATAACAAATAATAAATTTTCTGTAATTATCAGGTATATAAAGGAAATTAAACTAATGATCATAAATAAACTATAATCATTTCCTTGCTTGTAAAAGCTTAGTTAGTCACAATGGCACAAATGTATCATGATTATAAATCCTTGCATCTGCAAAATGAAGAGAATTTAAGTAGAGAAAATTATTTTATTGTTTGAATGTCAGAAATTATATCCCCTTAAGATTGTCAACATATGCTTGGAAAGACTATACATTTTGGAGCCAGAGAAGCATTCTTCTAAGAATTCCATCTAATACTTACTTACATGTAATGTGACTTTGAGTCAAATTGTTAGTTTCAACATCTTCCTCAAAAGAAAAATAATGAAGCATTCAAAATATGTTGTGTAGATTAATATGAGAATTGCATGAAAAAACTTTAAAGACAAAGACCATATCTGGCTAACAGTGATATCTCTACTAATATTAGCAAATTTTCCTCATTCCTTTATTGTAACAATGGATAATCATTTATCTAGATTTTTCTTCCATACTAAGAAACATATTGGATAAATATATATATATCATAAAGTTGACAAATTTATTCATTTTTTAAGTGTACAATTCAGTGGTATTAAGTACATTCACATTGTTGTACGACTACCATCACTATCAACCTCCATAACTTTTACATCATTCCTAGCTGAAACTGTACCCATTAAACAACAAATTTCTCTATCCCTCTACCCCCAGCCCCTGGTTACCACTATTCTATTTTATGTCTGAATAAATTTGATTATTCTATTTAGCTCACATAAGTAAAATCTTATATTTCTTTATGTCTGGCCTATTTCACTCAGCATAATGTTTGAAAGGTGATCCATGATGTAGCACAGATCAGAATTTTATTCTTTTTAAAGGTCGAATAACATCTCATTGTATGTATATGCCCCATTTTGTTTATCCATTCATCTTTTAATGAACATTGGGTTATTTTCACCTTTTGGATATGTGAAAAATGTTGCTATGAGTATAGTGTACACACATCTGTTTGAGACCTTGCTTTCAACTCTTTGGGGTATACGCTTAGACATGGCATTGATGATTCCTGGGTTTGCTCTATAATTAATTTTTTGAAGAAACACAATAACATTTTCCTCAGCAGTGGGACCATTTTAAATTCCCAATGGCAATGCACAAGATTTCCAATTTATCCGCATCACTGCCAACAGTATTATTTTCTGGTGTTTTGTTTGTCTTTTTGTTTTGTTTGTTTTATTTTGTTTTTTGACAATAGCCATCCTAATGGATGTGAAGTGTTATTTCATTTGGAGTTTGATTTGTATTTCCTTAATAATGAGTGATGTCCACTAGTGATATTGATCTTTTTATGTGTATATTGGTTGTGTATGTATCTTTGAAAAAATGAATCTCCTTTGTCCATTTTTAAGATTGAGTGTTTGCTTTTGGTTGTTGAGCTTTAGAAGCTCCTTGTGTACACAAAATATTAATCTCTTATCATACATAATGTCTAAAGTATTTTCTTCCATGTTGTGGGATGTTTATTCTTGCTGTTGGTGGTGTCCTTTGATACAAAAGAAGTTTTTCATTTTGATGAAGTCTATTTTATCTATTTTTTACTTTTGTTGTCCATGTTTTTAATGTCATATCCAAGAAATCATCACCAAATACAATGAATCATTTACCCTGTATTTTCTCCTAATAGTTTTATAGTTTTGGATCTTATGTTTAGGTATTTGATTCATTTTGAGTTAATTTTATATATGCCATGAGGTAGGAGTCTGAATTAATTAATTAATTAATCTATTTATTTATTCATTTATTCATTAATCCATTTATTTATTTAGTGTATATGAATATTCAGTCTCCCCAGACCCATTTGTTGAAAGATAATTCTTCCCTTGTTGAATGATCTTGGCAAACATTGTTGAAGATCATTCAATCATATATGTGAGAGTTTATTTATGAGGTCTCTGTTCAATACCATTGATCTACATGTCAGCCTTTATGCCAGTACTGCACTCTTTTGATTACCGCAGACACTAAGTAAGTTTTAAAACTGGGCTATGTGAGTTCTCCAACTTTGTTCTTCTTTTTCAAGACTGATTTGCCTACATGCAGTCTCTTGAAATAAAAATTTTAGAATGGGGTCTTCTATTTCAGTAAAAAGACATCATTAGGACATTGAAAAGTGTTGTGTTGAATCTTTAGATCTTTTTTGTATAGTACTGACATCATAATAACATTATGTTTTATAATCCATGAACACAGACGCTATTCCATTTAATTATGTCTTTAATCTTTCAGAAACATTTTATAGTTTTCAATGTACCGGTGTTGCTTCTTTTTCTGCATTAACTGAGAGCTCATTTTCTTCCTTCATTCTTTAAATGTGGTATATTATACTGATTTTTTTTATTATTGAACCATTCCTACATTCTAGGAATAAATTCCACTTGGTCATAGCATGCAATTCTTTTAATACTATGCTGACTTTGGTTTGCTAATTTAGACCAATTTTTGTTGAGTATATGTGCATTAATATTAATTTTAAAATATTGGTTTGTAGTATTTTAGTTGTTACTATCTTTGTTGCTGTTTTCTTCTAGGGCCTATATCTGGCTTTGGTACTTGGGTAATGGAGGTTTCACAAAACAAGTTATAAAGTGTTTCCTCTTCTTCGATATTCTGGAAGAGTTTAAGAAGGATTGATATTAATTCCTCAACTGTTTAGTAGGATTCACCAATGAAGCTCCTTGGTACAGAGCTCTTTTTTTAGGAAGGTTTTGATTATTGAACCCATCTCCTTCAATATATACAGGTTAGTCAGATTTTGTATTTCTATAGATAGGCTTTTGTAAATAATTTTATTTCAGTTAATGAACAAAGTAAGCTCTGAATCCAGAAATGGCAGGATTTCATTCTACAAATTTTACCCTCTGTTTATGTACTTTTGTACATAATAACAAGACAAAGGGAAAACAATATTTTAAGTGTGTACTCTATGATAAGGACTGAAAAAAATTTTAAATTACTTTAATTATGATATTATGTTTTATTCCCGTATCATACTTTATATATATATATATATAAAGTATAGTATTATATATATGTACATATATATCCTATATCATTGTTTTATATAATCTTCTAAATCTTTCATACAAGTCTTTGAGCCTTGTTGCTTTCAACTAGGAATAACTATGCTTACTATATTTGGCATGTGTTACATATTTAATAACATGGCATTTTTCAAACAAAGCCTCCAGCAGTATCTAATGTACAGTAGGTGTATACTCAACAAATTATAGTTCTTTCCTGTTGTTATTTTACACCTTAAAAGAAAAGATAAAATATGGATTAAAAACAGCTTAAAATTCAAAAACTTTTTAGAGCTAAGTGGCAACTTTCTTTTTTTCCTTTCATTTCTATAGTGTCTTTCTTCATGTATCTCATAAAAATTTTATAAAGAATGAATTATATGCTCATTTAAATGTAAAGACAACACTTTTAAATAATAAACTGCTTTTTACCTTTCAATATATTTTTATAAGACCACATACACTTTTAAAGGTTCCTGTTTCTTGCATAGGTAAATATGTAAATTAATATATATTTTCTATTGTAAAAAACTTTAAAAAATAAGCATTTATAAATAATTTCATGAAGTTCATTAGCAATGATGATTTATATTAATTCTGTAGAAATTACCACTATCATGAGACTCATGGCTTAATTTTTTTCTATACAACAATATAAATTAAAAATGAGTTATTTTTAACTTTTCTTTTAATCCACTCTGCAACTGTGTTTTAAATTCATACCTTAGAACAAAGAACAGTTTATGAGAACACTTTCTGTGTCAGGCAAAAGGGAATAAAATTGTATTTAAAGAACGTACAGAATATAATCACATTATGAAACTGTCTTAGAGGCTAAATGTCCTAGAGATAATAATCAGAAAGGGTAAGTTTACTGTACATGAAATAAAGATATTTATTTGAAAATAGTAGAAATAGAGGTTATTCTAAGGGTCTCTAATTAGATTTTTAGATGAACTTAATATTTTGAAGTGCTAGTGAAAAGAGAGAAGGTGTTTTAAGAGACATTTGAAATGTCATTGAAGACAGTGAATAGAATTTACTGTTGAAACATATTCTGCTTTATGCAGGTAAATGCCTTCATTAGCTCCCTTGATTAATATTTTTTTCTGTGTTCTTAAAAGACTCCTATCCACTTGTCCTCAAAATAGGGGCTATTTAGATACTTTCTGGTCACTCATACAAATGAGACTCAGATATAAAAATGATCACTAATATATCAAATCATGCAAATGTTATGGGGAAAATTACCAGAAATTCAGATCAGCAAACTTACTAGCATGCAAGCAAGGTTCATTAGCATTAAGTTCTAATGGGAAAGCAAAAGCAAGGGTGACAAGAGAAGAGTGGCATGAGGCTGGGTGACCAGCACTAGAGTGACCAGAGGCCAGCAGCCCAGGAGCCCCCATGTGGCAAGAAAAGGCCAAGAGGGCCAAGAGAGCGAGTCATTTGTTCTGAGGACGTATATAGTTGGTGGGGTGAAGGTAGAAAAGTTACATATTAATTGACCAGAATAGGTGGTGCCAGCTTTCCTGGGGAGGTATGATTACCCAAACTTCAGTATGGATGGCGGTCTGTTGACCTGAATCTTTATTTTGCTCCAGATTCTATATGTTCATTTTGCATACATGACAAGTGGCAGACAATTAACCAAAGCTGGTTTATGGGATTTTCTTTGGGTACTGTAATCCCCTCCCCTTCTCCTTTCCAGACCTTGGAATGAAAATACAGTCTTAAGGTTTTCCTTTTCTCAGCTAGTGAACATGATACACACAGACTTTCAAGAGCTCCCCCTCTCTTACACTATCTTGTTTGCAATGCCTGGCAGCCTTGCAGAAGTAGGCTCAGAGCTTTTGGGTCAACAGGTGAGATGTGTCTTTGTTTCTAGCCTCCTGTATTAAGTTCTTTGTTAGATTGCAGTGGCAAGGGCCCTGCCTTTATTTCCCCTCTGGCCACTCAATCTTTTGTAAAACAAACATCCCAATGTTGTCAGTGTCATCAAGTTTCATTATTGAACTATTTGGTCTTCACAAGTGGAATTCATTGCTGATGGTAAGTAACAGCATTTTTAGAATAAAGGAGAGAGTGAATCTGATGTCCCAGGAAACAGAATACTGGCCCGTCTATTTCCAAAAGCTTACTGTAAACATATTGATATCTATTATCAAAGTTATGGATATTTGTGTTAAGATACCATAATTTTCACTTATATGTCATAAAAGAATTTTAAGTCTGTATGGCTAAGATTATTAAATGGCAAGATTATGAATACTTTTGATCAGACAGTTCTGATTCCAGCTACCCCCACATCCAATGCCCTAACATTTGTAAATTCCAAAAATCATATTTACGCCACGCATGGTCTCATTTCCCCCTTTGGTTACACTCATATTCCTCTATTTATTTATACTTTTCCTTATGTTAAATGCTATACAACTCAGATTTGCATGAAATGTTTCATATTCTGTTCTTTAGAAATGAATTTTTGTTAATTGATTCATAAATTACTTAATATTTTGTATTGAGTCTATTTTAAGTGGAAGAACAAATGCTAAAATAATGCTCTGATCATTATTCTTCCTTTTCCTCTTAAAAAGCTTCCACTATATATTAAATCTATAATAGAATTAAGATATTTTTCTAAATAAATTTATTGGTATGAAGCACTAAATTTCTATTTTAGAATTGAACAATCTAGTCAATTTAACTTAGTACACATTTTAAATATTTTGGTAAATATCTATTTATTATTAAAAATTAAATAATGTCTTTTTCTATGAGTTATATAATCAGATTTCACTTTTTTTTTTTGGTCCAGGAACGTGAATAACACTAATGATACTGGTTCATCTTGGTGGATTCTTTTTTTTTGACTATTTTTTATTTTATTTTTAATATAGTTTATTGATTATGTTATTACAATTGTCCAATTTTCCCCCTTCACTCCTCTCCACCCTGCAAACCCCTCCCACCCCTATTCCCCCTGTTTAGTGCATGTCCATGGGTCATACTTATATCTTTAACTTCTACATTTCCCATACTATTCTTGCCCTCCCCCTGTCTATTTTCTACCTACCGTCTTGCTACTTATTCTCTGTAGGTTTTCCCCCTCTCTCCTCCTCCCACTCCCCTGTTGCTAAACCTCCATGTGATCTCCATTTCTGTGGGTCTGTTCCTGTTCTAGTTGTTTGCTTAGTTTGTTTTTGTTTTTGTTTTAGGTGTGGTTGTTAATAATTGTGAGTTTGCTGTCATTTTACTACACATGTTTTTTATCTTATTTTTTTAGATAAGTGATTTTAACATCTCATATAATAAGGGCTTGGTGATGATGAACTCCTTTAACTTGACCTTATCGTGAAAGCACTTGATCTGTACTTCCATTCTGATCTGTACTTCCAAGGATAGAGCAATCTTGGATATAGGTCCTTGCCTTTCATGACTTGGAATACTTCTTTCCAACCTTTTCTTGCCTAAAAGGTTTCTTTTAAGAAATCAGCTGACAAATTTATGGGCACTCCTTTGTAGGTAACTGTATCCTTTTTTCTTGCTGCTTTTAAGATTCTCTTCTTATCTTTCATCTTGTGTAATGTAATTATAATGTGCCTTGGTGTGTTAGGTCCAACTTCTTTGAGACTCTCTGAGCTTCCTGGACTTCCTAGAAGTCTATTTTCTTTGCCAGATTGGGGAAGTTCTCCTTTATTATTTGTTCAAATACTTTTCCACTTATTGCTTTTCTTCTTCTGGAATCCATATATAGTTCAGATATTAGAACACTTAAAGATGTCTTGGAGGTTCCTAAGTCTCTCCTAATTTTTTCTGAATTCTTGTCTCTTCATTCTTTTCTGATTGGATGTTTCTTTCTCCTTCTGGTCCACTCCATTGATTTGAGTCCCAGTTTTCTTCCCATAGCTATTGGTTCCATATACATTTTCCTTTATTTCAGTTAATGTAGCTTTCATTTTTTCATCTAATTTCTAACCAAATTCAATCAATTCGGTGAGCATCCTGATTACAGTGTTTTGAACTGTGCATCTAATAGGTTGGCTATCTTTTCATCACTTAGTTGTATTTGTTCTGGAGCTTTGATCTATTCTCATTTAGCACATTTTTTTTTGTCTCAGCACCTGTTATGTCTGAGGGGCAGAGCTTTAGGTGTTCACCAGGGTGGGGCAACCCATGTTGCTGGGTTGTGACACTCTATTTGGGGGAGGGGTCAGAGAGGAAACAATGGCACTTGCTCTGCTCTCTGTCAGACCTCAGTCCCTTCTGCTGCTTTGCCCAAGCAAACTGGGCTCTTCTGGTGCTGATTACCAGGTGGGTGGGCTTGTATACATTCTAGGACCCTGTGAGTCTCTCCAACGAACTTTCCCGTGAGGCTGGGAGCCTCTCTAGGCATCATCAACCCTAGAGGTGTTTGCAATCGGTGTTTTGAGGCTTTATTTCACTCACTGGAGTCCCAGGTTGCGCAGTCTATCTTGCTCCCTAGTTTTGCCTGGTTTATCTGCACGTGAATGTGGGACCGCCCTGTCAAAAAGCTGCCTTGTGTGCTGTTTTTCGCTCCACAATCCCCCACCTTGCTGGGTCTGCCCACTGCCGCCTTGTGCGCCCAAGGTCTGCCAGCCACCACTTTGCCCTGACCAGTCTCAGTCTGGCCACCTGACTCTGCCCTTCCTACCAGTCTGGATGAATGTGTCTATTTTAACTCCTTGATTGTTGGACTTTCACACAGTTCAATTTTCTGTTGGTACTTGTTTTGTTTTGTTTCTAATTTGTTGTTATCCTTATTTAGGTTGTGCAAGGAGGTACAGTGTGTCTACCTATGCTTCCATCTTGGCCGGAAGTCCAATGATAGTACTCTTATACAGCAAACTTTGGCTGGGAAGAAGATGATGGCTTTCCTTAGTTTCTGTCATGGCAAATATTAGAGCCAAAAATCTTCCTTCTGGAATTTTCTGCAATGTCAGATTCTGTGGAAGCATCATAATCCATGATTTCTTTATTTTCTTCTCTATTTTTTCAAAACCCAACCTCAGTAATGAAATTTAACCTTCAATGTTCAGGTTATTAATATTTTAAATTGAGCATTTGAGGACACCCAAGAAATAAATATATGGTGGTAGCCATTCTAACATATATGAGGTGGTATCTCATTGTAGTTTTGATATGCATTTCCCTCATAGCTAGGGAAGTTTAACATCTTAGCATACACTTGTATCTATTGGCCATTTATACGTCTTCTTGGGAGAAGTGTCCTGGTCCTCAGCCCATTTTTTTTCTTTTTGTTAATCTTCGCCTAAGGATATAGCTATTGATTTTAAGGAGTGAGGAAAGGGGGTAGGGAGGAAAAGGGAAATAGGGAGAGATGAAAGAGAGAGAGAGAGAGAGACATCAATGTGAGAGAGAAATACAGATCTGTCGCTTCCTGCAGCACCCCAACTGGGGATCTAACCCACAACATATGCCCTGACAGGGAATCAAACCTGCAACTTTTTGGTGTATTTTGTGGTGCTCCAACTAACTGAGCCACCTGTCCAGGGCTCTCTGACCATGTTTTACTTGGATTGTTTACTTGGTGCGGAGTTGTACAAGTTCTTTATATATTATTAATACATTATTGGATGCGTTGTTTGCAAACAACATCTTCCACTTGGTGGTTGCCTTTTTGTTTGGTGGTTGTTTGTTTTTGCTGTGCTGAAACTTTTTATTTTTATATAGTCAGATTTATTTATTTTTGCCTTTACTTCCCTTAACTTTGGGGTCAAATTCATAAAATCCTAAGACCAAGGTCCATAAGTTTAGTACTTTATTTTCTTCTATGTCATTTATTGTTTCATGTCTTATATTTAGGTTTTTATCCATTTTTAATTGATTTTTGTATATGGGATCAAACAGTAGTCTAGTTTCATTCTTTTGTATGCATTTTTCCAACTTCCCAGCATCACTTATTAAAGAGGCTTTTTTACCCTTCATTGTATATTTTTGGTTCCATTGCTGAAAATTATTTGCCAATATACATGTGAGTTTATTTTTGAACTCTCCATTTTTTCTATTATTCTCTGGGTCTGTTTTTCTGCCAGTCTCATGTTGTTTTGATTATTGTTGCTTTGCAGTATAATTTGAAGTCAGGGATTGTAATACCTCTGGCTTTATTCTTTTTTTTTTCTCTCTCTCTCAGCATTGCTTTAGTTGTTGGGAGTATTTTGTTGTTTCATATAAATCTGATCATTTTTTGTTTTATTCTTTAAGAATGCTTTTGGGATTTTGATGGATATTACATTAAATATTTATAACAACTTGGGTCATTGGCTATTTTCACAAGGCAAGTAATAACAAATGCAGAGATCATAAAATAAAGAAACCCTCATCCACTGCTGATAGAAATGTAAACTGGTATAACCACTATGAAAAACAGTATGAAGGTTCCTTAAAGATTAAGAACAGAGTTATCACATGAGTCAGCCACCCCTCTTCTGTCTATCTACCTTCACAATTTGGAAACATGTATTACAAAGATAAGTGCATTCCTATTATTCACGGTGGTCAAGACATGAAAACAATGAAGTGTCCTTTGATAAAAAACTGGCTAAAGAAATTTTGGTGCATATGCAATGGAATACTACTCAGACACAAGAAAAGATTAAATAGTGCCATTTGGGACAACTTGGATAGATCTTAAGAATATAATGCTAAGCAAAATAAGTCAGTCAGAAAAAAGAACTATATGATTTCAATTACATGAGGGATATAAAACTGAAAGCAACAAGTCAGCAAACAAGAAAAAACAAACAAAAATCTCAGAGACACAGACAGTGTTATTGTGAATGGGGAAGGGGGATGGAGTGGTGGCAAAGGCAAGGGGGTCAAACATACGGTGACAGAAGCTTTGACTTTGTGTGGTGGGCACACAATGCAATAAACAGATGATATATCCTAGAATTGTACACTTAAAACCTATATAAATGTATTGACCAATGTCACTCCAATAAATTTAATTTTAATAAGTGAAATGAATATATGCATTTAAGATTTGCCCCCATATTTTTATGTAGTTGGTTTTGCTGTCACCAGAATCATATCCTCAGAACAATCCTTTGGGACCTTCTGAAAAGCTCATGCAGCTAAGGTAAACCACATTCTTCTACTTCTATCATATAATGTCTATGAAAACACATGATTAATAAATGTCATAATCAATTAGACTCGATTCCATGCGCCATGGCTCCATATGAACAAATAAGGCATTAATTTCCATAGGAGAAAGCTAAACTCCCAAGATTTAGTTCAAAGCCATTTTCAATTATAATTTTTGGGACTCATATTTTTTTCATTTTCAGTGCTACATTTGGATGTTTTTAATTGCACCACACCACCCTTCAAAAATGTTTGAGGGATATTTAATCAATAAAATGTGTACAATTTAAGAACTTGGATCTTTACAAGTTTTACTTTTTTGTCTATGAAAGATTGGTTTTTCATATTTATTTAATATTTCTTGTGAGACAAATCTTTTAAGTACTTCTTTAACCAAACACCTAATGTTCATTAATTATTATCTGTGATTTAACAATGCTTACTAGTTTTAGTAATAGTTCTTATAATATCTATAATTATTGTATCAATAAATGCTACTATAATCCTATTATGCCAGACTTATAGAGTATATAGTATTCAGTTCCTGTACTAAATTAATTATGATATATTTACCTTAAAGTAAGAGTTCTCTTATCATAAGTTCTGATTGTTGTATGGTATTTATAAACCTAGCTGGAACTTGAATTATTATATTCCTATGACAGGCTGTGAAAGCTAAACATGTACCTCTTTGCTCAATTTTATTCTGTAGAGAGCCCTAGAAAGCAAAATTCTACAGTAATAAAGAATCATTTTCTTCTCATTTATCCTTGTGTGTGTGAAGTTCCTAGAGCTCCGACATTCATATATTCCCCAAGTATAGTCATTAGCCACAAAACAATGTTTTGGTCAACAATGAATCACATATATGATGGTGGTCCCATAAGATTGTAATGAAGCTGAAAAATTTCTATTGCCTAGAGATGTCATAGGTTTTCAAACACTGTAGTGCAATATATTATGAGTTTGAGGTGATATGGGCATAAACAAACCCACTGTACTGCCAGGCATATAAAATTATAGGACATACAGTTATGTACAATAAACAATACTTGATAATAATAATGCCTATGTTATTGGTTTACACATTTACCACGCTATATCTTTTATAGTATACTTCTATTTATAAAAAAAGATGTTTGCTCTAAAACAGTGTGCTGTGTTATGATGGCAACAGCTTCATATGTTTGATTTACTTTGATGTTGTTTTATGGATTTAGTGTAACCTAAGTATAAAGTACCATGTTTATAAAGTCTATGTCTGAGGCCTTCACATTCACTCACCAGACACTCACTGACTCACTGAAAGAAAATTACAATCATGCAAGCTCCATCTATGGTAATTTTTTATACAAGGGTACCATCTTTTATCCTTTATATTGGATTTTTAACTATGCCTCTTCTATTATTAGCTATGTTTAAATACACAAATACTTATCATTGTGTTACAACTTCCTACAGTATTCAGTATAGTTACATGCTATACAGACTTGTGATAGGCAATACAATACACCCTGGGTTGTATTGTATACTATCCAGTTTTGTGTAAGTTCACCCAATGAAGTCACAGGACAACAAAATCACCTATCAAAAAATTTTTCAGAATGTATTCCTTCAAGTTTGCATGACTGCATATTATGCATTAAAATAACTATGTACTCCATCTCCAGAGATGCTAAGTCAGTAGGTCAATGAGACAAAGGACATCACATTGTCAACATTTTATTGGATGATTCTCATGCCATTGAACCTTGGATCACACACTGAGAGTCACTATAAGTGTGTGAAACTCTAGGTTCAGAATACATGGCAAACTGGGAGAAATTCTTGAAAGAATGAATATTTTTTTCCAGTTTCAGCCTTTTATAACATTTTGCGTGAAGATGATTAAGGTTAAATAGATATTGATCCTTAATTTGGGTTAAATAAAAATGCCGGTATTCCAAATAACTGTTATATAAAAGAATAGCTGGCAAAAACTAAGTAGATTATGCATTTTAATAATGAAGATGTTTTAAGTAATAAAGAAGAAGTAGTAGTAGGAGGGTCATTAGATGTGAACATAGCCATGGGAGCCCTCTCCACATGCAACAAGTAGGCAGGTGCCATTTTTCCTACAGTGAGCCCTCCCAATACCCAGACTACAGACACAGGTGGGAACCAAGTATGAGTCTCCATCAAACTTGCCCCACCCTGCTGATTCCCTGAGAACCTGCCCTACCCAACCCATACACCAGCCAAAAACTCTTGTAGTGGATGTTCCACATGAGCTGCCAACCTCAGTCCATGCAGAGGACTTTCCTAAAATTTCTCAAAGATCTACAATCTCATACAATCAGCAGCTGTCTTGTACCTCTTGCTAAGCTGCCCCCAGTACTAGTGACAGTCAGCCTCAGTTTGCAGCATAGCCTCTTCCAGGTACCTCCAATTCTAGTATAAGCAGTTACCACTGAATATCTCTTTGTAGCTCCTACCAGGCGGTATTTGTCCAGGCCAGGCATTTGCCAGAACTATACCTGCACAAGAGTCCCTTCCAAGAGGACCCAGAACTAACATACTTAGTGGCTGGCTTCATGTCATGCCAGAGCATCACCCAATTTGCTCCAAAATGACATACCCAAAGGATGGACTTGGCAGGTACCATAGCCCCACTTGAGCAAAGCCCACTCTCTGGGATTATGTGCTGTAGTGCTAGTCAACTTGAAGGTCAGGTATACCCACTGATGTGCCAACAGCAATCAAATATCAACTACTGCAGGAGGGTACATGACCCACACAATGGTCACCCCTGAACCACCCAGCCAGGTGACTAGGAAGTCTGCACCACTGGGCCTCATAGGACATCTACTGCATGAGGCCACCCTGTCAAGACTAGGAAATATGGCAAATCTACTCAAAACGTAGCAATACTCAGGGAGGCAGCCAAAGTGAGAAAACAAAGAAACATGTCCCAAATGAAAGAGTAGGACAAAAGTTCATAAAAAGAACTACACAAAATGGAGGAAAGCAATATAACTTATACAGAGTTTTAAACACTGGTTATGAGAATGTTCAATAATTTAGAGCACACAGAGGTGGCGAACACAAGGCCTACAGGCTGAATTCAGCCCTCCACCTTATTTTATCTGGCCCAGCACTTTGTTTCTACCTGGTGGCAGCACCAAGCTCTTGCTTAACTATTAAAGAGTTGTTACATTTATACAGTCCTAAAATTACATTCAGCCCTTTGAAGGCAACCACGAGGCTGATGTGGCCCTTGGTGAAAATGAGTTTGACACCTCTGCCTTAGAATATGAATTGATACAAAGAGAGATACTATAAATAAGAACCAGTCTGAAATGAAGGTTACAAAAACTGAAATGAGAAATGCATTAGATGGAATCAACAGCATATTAGATAAAGCAGAGGATAATCAGCAATTTGGAAAACAGGATAGTGGAAAACACTGAATCAAAACAGAAAAAAAAAGAAAAAAGAGAAAAGAAAGTTTAAGGAACCTCCAGGAAAACTTCAAGCATAACAACATTTGCATCATAGTGGTACCAAGAGGAGAGAGCAAGGGCTTGAAAATCTGTTTGAAGAAATAATGACTTAAAACATTCCTAACCTGGTGAAAAAATAGAGATACAAGTCCGGAAGGCACAGAGAGTCTCAAATAAGACACATTGTAATTTATATGCCAAGGGTTAAAGGCAAAGAGAGATTCTTAAAAGCGGCAAGAGAAAAGTGGTTAGTCATGTACAAGGGAGCTCCTATAAGACTGTCAGATGATTTCTCAATAGAAACATTCCAGGTTAGAAGAGATTGTCAACAAATATTCAAAGTGATGTAAACAAGGACCGAAAACCAAGATTACTGTACCCAGCTACACTTTCATTTAGAATTAAAAGTCAGATAAAAAGCTTCTCAGACAGGAAAAAGGTAAGGAGTTCATTATCATCAAACTGGTATTATAATAAATATTAAAAAGACATTTTGAAAGAAGAAGGAGAAGACATTAAAATATGAATAATAAAATGCCAATAACTGCAAGCCTATCGATAATTACTTTAAATAAAAATGACTTAAATACCCAATTAAAAGATACAGGGTGGTTGAATACAGAAGAAACAAGACCCTTACATATGCTGGCTACAAGAGACATACTTCAGATTGAAATACACACACAAACTAAAGGAATGAAAAAAGATACTTTATGCAAATAAGAATCTTTAAAAAGTTGCGGTAGTAATATTTATATCAGCCAAAATAGACTTTCAAACAAAGGCTATAACTAGAGACAAAGAGAGATATTTCAGATACAATAGCCAATATATAGAAGTAACCTAAGTGCCCATTGTTACACATATGGATAAACAAAATGTGGTATATATATATATATATATATATATATATATATATATATATAATGGAATATTACTCAGCCATCAGAAGAGAGTATCTCACCACTTGCAATAATTGGAGAGACCTAGAGGGCAGTATGCCAAGTGAAATATGTCAGTGAAAGACAAATACCATATTATTTCACTTATATGTGGAATCTAAAAATCATAATAAATAATCTTAACAGAAACAAACTCATATATATGAGAACAAACTATTAGTTGTCAGATGGTAATAGGGTTATGGGGCTGGGAGAAAAAGGTAAAGAAATTAATAAGAAAAAAAGGCAGTTACAAAATAGTCACAGGGCTGTAAACTATAATATAAGAAATATAGAGATAAATATGTATAGTGCCAGATGGGTACTAAACTTATGGGGGAGGTCAATTCTTAAGTTATATAAATGTCTAACCACTATACTGTATACCTGAAACTAGTTTTGAAAATCAACTGTAAGTTAAAAACAAATAAATTTTTAAAATAAGTTTAATGTATCATGTAAATGGTGAACATGGTTATAATATTAACTCATTAATAACATTATTATTACATATTATGATTTAAAATGTATTTTTTGATGAAAAATATGTCAGACAAATCTCTTTAACCCTGTAT